>NC_140596.1:7137167-7352167 GCF_057381915.1 Diplotaxodon limnothrissa | reverse complement strand
TATACTCATTTACAGCTCCACGTTTTTTATTCTGGCACTAGACTGGGCATCCATGATTTACAATTAAAATCATTCCTATTTATCTTTTATTGACCCTTGATTCAGCTCCTCACTTCATCCAATGGATACTAGCTTCCTGTGAAATTTCGCATTGATTTTAAAATTCTTTTACTCACTTATAAAATCTTAAACAATACCGCGCCTAGCTATTTAACAGAACTTCTCCATTTGTACAATCCTAAAAAAAAGCACTGAGATCTTCAAACCAGATGCTCTTAATGCAACCTAGGTCCAGGCTCGCAGCACTGGGAGCAGCACCTCGCAGCACCTAGACTATGGAACAATCTCCCCATTGCCATTCGCACTTCTGAGTCTATTCAGTCTTTTAAATTTTGCTTAAAGACTCATCTTTTTACCTTGGCTCTGACTTAAGTTAGTTTGTCTATCATTCGGCTGGCTTCTAAGTTTGTCTTGTCTTGTGTTGCTGTTTGGCAAATTTGTCTTGTTTTATTTATTTCCTAATTTGTGAAGCACTTTGATCGACATTGTTGTTTTTAAATGTGCTATATAAATAAATTTTGATTTGATTTGAACATGTCATTTTAGTCTTTTTTAAGGCCTTCCTTCATACAATCTCACTTTTTATCTGATTGGCTTACCCTCACCTAGCTAGCACTGACTCACTGCCTCTGTTCTTAAAATAAACTGACCCAACATGAAAAATCAGAATCTCTGGTTCTTGGTTGGAAATTAATTTATCTTTGAAAGAGATCTCTTGGTTAAAAATGACAATTATCACCTTCTTATTGTGGGAAATGATAGTAGCTTTAGCGCTTCCATTATAGTTTGCCTGAAATGAACACATGTGGCCTGAGATGACCTGTTGATATCAACCAGACCCAAGAGCAAAATAGACGGCTTATGGGGATTAATTGTGCATATGCTGACCTGATTATTTCCAGCTATGGCCATGTTAATTATGAACATCTACCATTGTAACAGCATGTTAGGTCCAGTTCACAGAAACACTTAAAAGATTTGTGTGGTAGCTGCAGATTCAGATTATGATGATAAACAGTGTTTCTTTTATCAGGAAACCTTACTTGACTAAATATAACAGCTCAGATACTTGATGCAGAAAGAATATTAGCCAGTAGACAGTCAAACAGTTTTGTTTATGTTGTTTTGCCAAATCACAGAATGAGCATAAATTAACTACAGCTGAGTGAATTAATGGCAAAAGTTGCCATTATAGCCCCTGAAATTAACAGTAGCTGTCGAGTGCTTTGACATTACACTCTTTCAAAGTTTGACTTAAAAACAATGCGTCGCTCAAGCTGAGCACAAATAAGACGATTTGGGCCAAAACCATGCTCATAGATTGCAGCTGTTATTCATGATTGCATTTTGAAAACAAAAATGATGTTTTCCCACAAAGTGTTATTAAAACTGAAATCTATGATTATGTGAATCTTCTTAAGCAGAGAGCTGTGGAGATGGAACCAGACTGTAACTCCAGCACTCAGAGCAGCAATCTTATCAGCCTCCCTGGATACACAGAAGAAAAAAAAAGCTTATTTCCTTTTTCACATTATCAAAGTCAGTCTCCGCTATCTGTCTCCGTCACTGTGAAATCAGCCCACTGCCACTGCCACACTGTCACGGCACTGCACCGCAGCGGCATATAAGAGGCCGGAGGCTCCATCCAGAGGCCATGTAGTGAAGCCACAAGGCTGGGGAGAAAGCCTCGGCCCTGGCCCCCAACTCCAACCCCCACCCCCGACGGCATGGCAAATAGCTATCTGCACTGCTGAAATCCTCATCCTCTTGTCCAAACACATCCAAGGGTTCCCTGCCAGTGTCGTTTGACTGACAGCTCCTGTGTCGGAGGGCTTGGCGCTGTGTACACCGAATGTCAGGCCCCAGCCAGACGACTGTCTGTCAGTGCACGGGTTGCTGAGTGAGTGGTGAGTGATGTGGGGGGATGGAAGTGGTTGGGAGTGAGCTGAGGAGGGAGGCTGGGGCAAACTGCTGCCTCAGGAATCAGAGCCTCATCTGGCCTGTGGGATTTGGCTGCCTCTGAGAAGAGCTGCTGCTGCCGCGACTACTGCTTCAGCTTTTAGTCTCAGGCGTTGACAGACACCCATCAAGCCAACACTGTGAGAGTGGAGCATGATGACACTGCATGTTCGACCCCTGCCCCGTGACTTGAAGGGACTCCAGATCCTTGGCTGAGAGAACGCAGGGCCGTACACAAGCTCTAGCACACCACCTAAAACCACCACTTTACAGAGATGAAAGCAAGTATTTTTAGCTCCTCTGACAGCTTGATCATTTTTTTAACCCCTCTGGTTGTTCAACACACAAGAGATCAAAAGCGACATCAGAAAAACAGCAAGATGGGGGAACAGTGGAGTGTTGGTGGGAGGTCTGAGTTTAAGGTAGGAAAAAGTGTGGCGTTAGAAATTCTATCGATCCAGTCACATCAGCTGACATGGAGAGCGCCCAGTCTAAATGTCGTGTATTTCAGATTAACTCAAGCCATTATTCCTGTGGCTCACCACGACCCACAACCACCCGCTGCCATCTCAGGACCAGCACAGCCGTCATAAAGCATTAGACTCTGTGAGAGTGCTGTGATTATGGATGTAAAGTCTCCCGCACAGTCTGGCTACTATGTCTCTCTGGATGGGCCTCGAGGTGAAGAGCTCCTTGTCCCTTAGTAGTGCTTTCATGCATAATTTCTCCGTCTCTTCTTCTGTCTCCCTGTCGTTATCTACAGTTTCTCTTTCAAAATCTCTCTTTCCATCTACTGCCTTCTTTCACACCCAATTTCTCTCTTTTTCACTCAGCTTTCAGGCTTGGTTTAAGCCAGTTTTTCTGTCTCCTGTCTGTTTTTGATCACATTTCCTCTTTCTGTGATTCTCTGTCACTAACACGGCCCTGTGATCTCGTATCAAAGTCTGATTTAGTGTCAAATGACCATCTGTCAAATCAGAGAACAATGCTTTATGAGCAATGGATTATTGCATGCAAAATATGCCGGGGCATTTCACAGTCATGCATCACCCCACATCAATTTGTCCAGACGTTGATGGAGTGAAGCAAAGAAAGTAATTAGGACTCTAAACACACACACACACACACACACACACACACACACACACACACACACACACACGCACTTAAACACACAATGATAGGTATCTGCCTTAAAGATGCATTAAATGATTTTGAACTAACAGGAAGTAATAAGATTCAAAAATGACCTAAAGAAAACAAAACATGCAAGTCATTTAGGTTTTAATTTCTTATTTTTCTTGTTTTGGAGATCATCTAATCATCATTAGATATTTATTCAGAGATGTAAATACAATAAAGTAGAAACAGATGAGGTCATAGTGGCTTTAGTTGTAAACCTATATAAGAGATGGTAGATAGTTTGGTATAGTTTCCATCTCCAAGAAGTGAAATCCATTAGATGTCTATTATTTTCTAATGGGGGTGGTGACTTCTGTGATTAAAACATCCAAAGTCCAACTGATCCATGGGGATGTATAGCCCTTAGTTGCTTGTCATAGAACTCGACTTTCCTGAGAATTTGTGATCTGAATCGCTTATTTCGTATCTACTGCAATATATTTATTTGGTGAATTAAGGTGTCCGTGAGAGTGAAAAAAGCATGCCTAAGGGCTGGTCTACTGTGTGACTGGCAAACTGCAACCCTGTAACCATGTTTCTATTTGTTTCACGCCTATTCTGTCTGGAATAGCCATGAAACAAATAGTGACAATGTCTTAATGAAAAGAAGGGAATAGAAAAACTATGTGCACAAAAAGGAAAACTTACTGCAAAACATTCAGATGCAAAGAATAAAGAAATACTGAAAGACTAACAAGTCAACTTCTAAACTGCTCTTGATACTCATAGTAAAGATAGATTTTAAATACCTTAAAGATTAAATCTCTAGTAAGTATTAAGTATTAAGGACTCATAATGAAGTTTTCTAGGTATAGCTCAGTGACATACAGTTGTTTTGTGTTTGTTTTTTAACCCTTTTTGGAGAACAACAAGCAAAGCTTTTTAGTAATCCAAATGAATTTATTATTTAATTGCTGGATTTGATTTCCTCAGTTGGTTTGCTAGCAGTGAGCAAAATATTTATCAAGACCCTGACCTTCTAACCTTCTAACCGGCTGAACCACACGGCACTGCTGGTTGGAGTAGAACAACACTTCCTATTTCAGACAACACCATGTTGCACTCTGAGCTGTGTATGTCTAAGCTCAGTGCAATCTCTGCCTGTTGCGAAGCTTCTTCTATAGAGACTATAAATGTACTCACTATAGACCTAAAGCATGAACTCCATTCACAACCAGCAAGCATCCCACTATTGTTTTATTGTTTCATGTAAAGCACTTTGGCATGCCCCTGGCTTTTAATGTGCTCTATAAATAAAGATTGTTGTTGTTGGTCAAGCCATAGCAGACAGTTGGTAGGTGAGCAGTGGAGCATTTCTCCCTGCAGCCCACACAGCCAGCAGATACCATGCTCCATGACACCACTATCAGAGGGTGGTAAGCCTCCGTGTTTGTGTTTACAGTGAGATTAGACACACACACACACACACACACACACACACACACACACACACACACACACACACACACACACACACACACACACACACACACACACACACACCCGAGCACCAGAGCATGAGGATGGAATGTAAATTTGAACTCGGTATGAATTTATGAATGTGCTGATTCAATTTGAACTGCTTGTTTGCTCTCTCTAACCTCCACATTTGGGAAATAAGCCTTGCTATATGCCCTGTTTAGTTGGCGAATCTAATGTGTGGGTTTCTGACACTGAGTTTGCAATTTGTTTTCTTGAAAAGTCCCCAAGTTTTCTATTGGAAAAATCCATTACCCCCACTGACAATTACCAACCAGAGATCCAGGCAACCAACATTATCAAACACCAGTTCAGTTCACCCACAGGCAAAGCAACAACATGTCCACACTGGAGAGTGATTTCATGTGGTGCATTGTGGGTGGTGAGGTTTTGACAAATGGCGGGGGTGGTCTACTATGAAGTCTACTGTTAGAGGGAGATCCTGAAGTACTCTTCACCTCCCCATTAGTTATCTCCAACAGTCACATGGCGTCAACCCTGGCAGAGTGAAGCGGCAGGGCGGCCTGTGGGAGGAAATCAGGTCCACGCAACTTTTACCCACAGAGCAACGCCAACTTCCAATTTAACACACTCGGAAAGCAGAAACTCGCCCACACAGAGCACAGTGGACAGGGTCCGTTAGAGAGGGATCTTTTCTAAATTACTGTTGATTCAAGGATGAGTTCTGCAGTGCAGTACAATAAAAGCATGTGCATCCGGTGCATATGTTTCACACACCCAACTTAATAATGCATACATATCCTGATGGAAATGAAAGCCCGCTAGAATGAACAGTGTTAGCCTTCAAAAGGTTCAGCCTGAGTGTAGGAGGAACTCCTCCTCTAGAGTGATGCTAAATTGAAAAAGGACAGAAAAACAGCAGTTCTACATTTCTTAAAGGATCAAAAGTCATATGATCACTCCCACAGAAGCAAAACATTTAAAGTATCCCGCAATCCTGAACTCACTTTTACAGCTTTGCAAACATGGCTGAACGGTTATTTAAACGTATCACATGGGAGACGAGTAGTAGATTTCTTATTGTAGTAACAATCAACGCAGATGCATTTTAATTCTTTTCTAGTCGGTGACTCTTGAAAAAAAAAAGATTTTTAATCTCAACAATAATTTTACTTGAATAAATAAGGGATATAAAATGCATTGCAAAACATATTAATACACTGTAATTGCAGCAACTGTAGCTACCTTCTTCAAACGTTTTCCTTCTTTAGAATACAAAAGCTGTTTTATCATAAAATGGCATAATGAGGCTTTGTTCAATAATCACTGAAAACGAATGAAATGACATGCTCCAGTGACAGAGACTCAGCGACAGATCGAAACAGCTGCTGCAATAGCAGGTGCATTACTTGTTAATAAACCATCTAAAGCCATCACTAGCTTTACCAGAGAACCAATTTGGTTTTTTTTGCAAACATGCGCTCAGCATGGAAGCCGCTTCTTCACAGCACCCCACTTGAGATTCATACTGTTACATACATAAACTCACCCTGTGAGCTCTCCAGTACAACTTGGTGTCTCTATTGAAGTATTTGTGTACATTAAGAGAAAATCTGTCTCAATACTTCCTCATACCTTTCGTCATTATGTTCAGGTTTCCAAATGACAAGATAAATGATAGTTTACCTTTCATCAGCAACTTTCCTTACACAAATCTGACATGTGTAAAGCATCTTTTCTTGGCTTGGAGACCAGCTAAAAGGCACAGATTCCATGCATATTTCAAAATTCACCTGTCTAGTCATTCTAGCATTATGGCTGCAGAACTCACCTCACTAAAAAAGGTCACAAGCTCAATCCCTTCAACAGCATATGAGTCATGACAGCACCACATTTAGTCACAATGACCTCCAGTGTTGCACTGAAGCCCACCAGCTTTCTCTTGGTAAGAGCGGTGGCTAACTGCCTTGAGTGGGAATGTAAAGCTGCTTGACACAGACAGTGACTCATGGTTTAGCATTCATTTGTAACTTTCAGATCACCCCTCTATAAGTCCATGGAGGAGCCAGGCACAATACAACAGAGACTGCAGGTGTCATCTGGGTAATCATTTCATCTAACTCAGCCACCGCCTGAGGTGAACAAGCTAGCTGAAAAACCTGAACAAGTAACTCTTTCTAAAAGACACGGAGGAAGCAAAGGAAGTCTATTTTAAGGAATGTTGAAGAGAAAGCAGAGAGTTTAAAAGCCTTGACAAAATAAACAGAGAATAATCAGACTTCTAATTAAAGGTGGTCTCAGGCTAGCTGGCCAGATGACCCGAGTATGAAAGTGACATTTAGGGGGAAAAAAGACATAGCCAAGAAGATTTAATGAGAGCGAGTCTCTCCACTTCCCTCTCCCTGTGGGGAGTGACCTTTCCAACTCCCAGGTGACAACGTTCCCTCCAGATTTACCGGGCCTCTCCCTTGACTGCACTGGAATAAAGAGAAGAGTCGCCTCCCTATCCAGACGCTGACCTTTAATTTGACACAGGTGTGGACAAGCATGGCGTGCAATGCCTGGCTGACCAGCAGCATCAAAGAGAAAACTAGACTCAGCAGTGGCAGCGATGATTTGAAAACCCAAGACCTTGTAGTGGCACCTTTCCTGATTGCCTTCATTTCCACCTGGTGCTAAGCGTGCAGGATAAACATGCGTAAGATGAAAGTCGTAGGTTATTCACACCCACACACATAGAGGGACCAAAAAGAACAGCTGCTGGAATGACACTCATGGGTGTTCACCTAACTAGCAGCCAGCTATTGTTTTAGAGTATTAATTAGCAGTACAGATTATGGCTTCCTTGTTTTACACCTAGGTGACAAATTTGAAAGGAAAAGTGCATTATTTTAGGACATGAGCTTATTTGGTTTCTTGAAATGAAATGACAGCATGAATAGCAGTTTTATTTATGTACAGTCAATATGGAGCCAAAGCCAGCAGCCAGTTAGCTTGTCTTAGCATGAATAAAGGCAAACAGAAAAAAATGCACCCAGCACCAACTCTACAGCTCACTGAGCAACCTCAAGGGGCTCCTGGGCAAGAAATGCAGAATGGATTTTGTGAGCTTTAAAAACGCTACTAGGTGTTTTGTTTTTTTGTTGTTTTTAACTGCGGACAAGGAGAGCATGCAGAGGACTGGTGTGAGATAAATGACGATGCTAGAGATAGGGTTATGATCTGCCCTGGTAGCCCCTAAAGGGAGCAGCTCAAAGAAGGAGGACAGAGTTTTGTTCCTTCTGCCAATCTTGGCATATCCTGCCCAAGATTTATAGCTAAAGGTATGAAATGTGAGTATGAGAAAACTGGTTTTGTAGATTACATTATATTTGATGATTAGACTATTATGTGTTCACAATAGCAAGTAATAATTTTGATTGGAGATACTTTAGAACTGATACAAAAGACGCCAGGACTTTTCAGCTTAATTTCACAGCTAAATCAAGTGACTTCAATGAAATCAGAGTGATCAGAGGGCTCTCTTGAGAAGGCGAAAAGCGAATGTCACTTTGTAGTGTGACCATTGCATAACACCAACTCCTACACAGCGTGTTGCTGTGTGGGCCGTTTGTAGAGCCAATGTTGCTAGGGTAAAATCCATTCATTATCTGTCTTAATCATCCTAATAAGTGTTCAGTTAGCACAGTTTAACCCATAACTGCTTCATGACTTGTGTTTTGCTGGAAAATAAAGTAATAAATAACAAAAAGAACATATTCATATTTAGTAAAGATTCAGAACATTTTTCAGTCAAGAATTATTGTTGACAAGGGAAAAATACGTGTGTTCAGTATACTATAACAAAGCTAATAACAGAGGTTTGATAAAAAATGCTAAACATTTTTGTTTTAAGGAGGAAGGCTTCAACAATAACACAGTGGTTCATTAAAGGCTTCTCCAACAGGATAATCATTCACCTGCCTGATAATGTGCAGGTCACCCTCATGCTACAAAAGCTCCTCTTGCTCATCAAGGCATGGAAGCACAAGACCTCTGGATGTCCTATTGTGTCTGGCACCAGGATACTGCCATAGGATACTGTGGATCCTGCGGGTTGCAATTTGGGGCCTTTTGTGATTTGCTCACAAAGCATATCTTTAATCACATTAGGCAAGTTCAGCATCTTGGGCCATTCCTGAGAAGTTTCTACACTGCAGCAGAGCACACTGTGCTATTGGAAAGGGAAGGGCATATGTGTCAGTTCTCATTGAAGAAGAATGCCAGGACACAAGTTTTCCCCAAAAGAATACTGGATTGTAACAACACATCACCTATTAATGGTTTTAATGTTGTAGCTGATCACTGCATATACTCTTAATCAGTGTCCTCTGACATTCAGGTCAAACCACAAACATGCAGCAAGTACAACTGGTCCAGTTCAGCAGAAGAAAAAGTGGTGTTTCTATTCTGGGTACAAATAAAGCAGGGTCACATCACCAGTTTTTTGGCACTTCGAAATGTGCAAGTGTGGAAGTGGGTGGAATGAGCTATCGCGGGCAATAAACAGTCCCACTGACATTTTGTGTTAACGGAATTACCTTCTTTAAAATATAACTGCATGGCACCAAATGATGTCCTTCACTGTGACCGCTTTGCAATGTAATGTAACTCAGAAATGAACGTTCTGAAGGAGATTAAAGCGTCTGTACATTCCAGCACATAAAATAAAATATTTTTTTGTGTTTACACGCACTAGATGCAAGTAAAACACAGCAGAAAATAAATAAAATCAAAGACTAGCGGCCCTGTTGCTCTATTTTCACCTGTAAAGCAGGAGTTGGGTAGGCGGAGGTTTCTGTGAATTTCCCATTACGTCGTAGCGCACTCGGTGCTTGCTTGGAAGTTTAGGGGTTTTTTTTCGATGTAAAAAGAAGTTTTCTTCCCACGCACAACAGACGCTAATGTTTTTGTCACTTTTTATGGAATCAAACTCAAAGTAAGGTCAGTACTTCCACGCTTTAAACGCTGCACGCTCATACTCTCTCCCGGACTCGATATTTTATCCATTGTTGATCTGCACACAGCTGTTGTCATGAACGTCGCACTCGCTTACGTCACTGTCATGAGACATTCTGGCAAAAAAAAAAATCACGGTTTTAGTAACGCAGTAACGCAGCGTGCTTACGGGAAAGTAACGGTAATCTAATTACTGTTTTTGCAATAGTAATCCCTTACTTTACTCGTTACTTGAAAAAAGTAATCGGATTACAGTAACGCGTTACAGGTAACACATTACTCTGGTTGCTACCACTGAAGAATGTGTATTAACCAAAAAATCGTGGACAGGTTTGTTTCTTGTTAAGCGAGAGGGGTTAACAGTGTATTTGTGTACACTGTCTCTCATCCTTTGACAGCTGGTGGAGGTGGATGGATGGATGGATGGATGGATGGATGGATGGATGGATGGATGGTGAGCTAATGTGATGTCACGGGGTCTCGATCAAGCATCAAGCTCCACAGTGATTTGTGGCTTCAGTAAAAGTAGTTTTCAATCACCTTGCTTCACTGCAGAGTTTCTGCTGGGCTACTTGATATGTTAAGTGAACCAAAGAGGCAATAAAGCACTCTAACAACATTACTCATACAGTAGAGGCCCTGATTCACTTGCAAATTTTACGTTTATATAAGTTTTGAATATCTGAGTTATGAGACGTTTCCTCACATTGCTTCATTGCTTTGGTCACACTACCTGAGAAAGACAATGAAAATTGTCATTAGTTTTAAAAGCAGGGTAAATCTCACAGCATATACACAGAACCTATGGAATTAATTCCCTCATGTGCCTCTGAAGTAAGTGTGGACATTGAAGACTAAAGTCTGTTTAAGTGATTTTGTACACTTAGTTAGGTGTATCCTTTATTCAGCTATGCCATAATTTTCTATATATCTGATTCTGTTTGAAGTAGAATGCAAATAACACCACAAAGCATATCCGTTAGTAATTCATATTGAATAGATATAGAAAAAATATTGAATAATTGTAATATTTGAGCTAAAAGTGGTAAAATATGTCAAAATATCCAAATTAAACCATTTTTATTAATCTATTGTCCAGGGAACTGCTTTAAAAATTCTTTAGCATTGTGATTTATTATTTTTCACTTTTTTAATATCTAAAAGTGCACTGTTGATATTCTTGTGTAATGTGGAGTGTTTCCACAGAAAGCTCTGGGGAGTTTGCTTTCTGACAAGTCCTTACACAGTATAGTCAGTGAGGTCTACGACCTGCACAATCATTTTATATCACTTTATGTGTTTTGAAGACTCACAAAGGAGTTGCTGAAGGGGACTTTTAGGGTTCCTAGTTAGAGTAAATTCCCAGACACCCTGCTTTTCTGTTACTAATTTATTTAACACAATAGTGAGTGTGACTGTTTTAACTTTTAATTGTGCTTGAAATAAACAGACCAGGCACTGGGAAGTTAACTGATTTCTGTTCAGTGAGCCGATCATCACCAGGTTTGTAGATTATTCAAATGGATGGGATATTATCCAAATTATAAAGTATAAACCATTTAGTTTTTACTTTTTTCACTGAAAGCACATCAATGCCTATTTCATCACCATAAAAAATAACAAGAGGTAAAGGATGTCTCTCTAAACAAGGGATGTAAAAACATGTTTGCACTTTTATCTTTAGTTGGCCAGAGATAAAAGCACAAAAAAACCCCCACAATGTTGTTGCAAGTCTTCACCAACACCGATAGAGTGGCCTAGCTAGACCAGATCTTAAATCACTGCATTAACTTCTTGTGTGTCAAAGGATGGATTTTAAAATCCTATTACTTGTTTATAAAGCACTGAACAGTCTTTTTGAACCATTCAGACCCCTTGGGTTATCTGGAACAGGTTTGGTTAGTGTTCACAGGATCAAAACTAAGCTAAGCTGTGAAACAAGCCTCCTAAATTCCTATCGCCTTCAAAAACTGTCAGCTCATATAAAATAGGCATAAAATATGCATAAAAAAAAAAACAACAACTCTGGATAGCCAGTAAATCATTTGTTTTTAACCAGAAAACAAAACAAGGAATTTAGCATTATTATTTTATCATTTAATTATTCATGCTTCCTGATTTAAACCTGTCTGTACCGGTACTTGTTTATACATTTATTTATATTATACTATACTGTATCATATACTATATCTTTTGTATCTTTTATTTTTATCCTTTCTTTCAATTTACTTTTGAATATGCCATTTGATAATGTCAGTGAGCAGTATATTTCAAAAGCCTGTTTTTTTCCTACTATATCAGTCAAGCCCATTAAACACAAATGCACTAAAAGGAAAGGAAGTAACCATAATCCTTGTGTTTCATGAAAAACAGCCATGTTAGTGACATAGCATGCCTACTCTGACTACTCAAATTTATTTATTTTTCTAAAACTAATACAGGCCACTGCAGCAATCACAACAGACATGACCAGTGTATCCATTTCAAATAAACCCAAGACTATGTGGAATATTTTCCTCTTGTTGTTTAACTGTATATGCTGCAGTACATGTCACCCTCAACAACAGGCCCATGGATTTTTTTTTAGCTAAGTGTCATACATGTTATGAAAACTACAACACATGCAAGCATGCATTCTTCATTAGCCTAATGCTTCTGACTAAGGCATCAGTTACACAGGTCACCATGTATCATGTTTCCCAGGGGATCTCCAGTCAATAGGGAAAATTGTGCATTTTGTCAAAGTCGAGAATGTTTGCTTTTAAAGTAAAAGTTGTGCGCTGCTGTTGGAAACTCCTGCAAAGCACTTGTTAACAGGTTAGGGAATACACAGTTTTCTCTAGCAAACAGTGGTTACCAGGGGGGTCACAAACCAGAAGAAGAAAGTTACAGTAAAGTGCAAAATGCATCCTGGATAGAAACAACTATCTATTGCTGATAAGAAAACACAATCTTGCAGCATGCTAACACAAACCTAGAAGAAAAGACTGTGAATGTTGCAACAGCTGAATATCTGCTGACCCCAGCAAAGCAACAAGAACCCGATCTTCAACAGGTAACAGAAACAGAATTCTTCTTGAACATCTACAGTAGAGTCACAGTTGAAATATCGTGTTTGTGTGCTCATTATCTTTGTATTGGTGTGTGGGACTGTAGCCTAAAGTATATATACCATTACAAATATAGATATATTAGATGTCGTTACATGGTAATTATATAAGAGTGCACCTCAAGCGGCGTTATAAGTTAAGATAAAAATAATGAAATGGGTAGTGTAACAAATGCCTATATTCAGTGATTTACTAAGTAAAATTTTGTATGTCATGTCTATGCGTTTTAGACTTCCCCACATCATTTTACAGTATTTACTGACACACTCAAAAGCTGCGGTTACAGGTGAGTATTGTTCATGGCGTGAAGTGAAGTAGAAGATGAATAAAAAGTCAGCTATGATAATGTGATAATGTGTCATTCATACATTATTTATAGAATAAGTGGCTGCCTAGAAACATTAAAACAATCCTATGTGGTGTAAAAGTAAGAGGAGAAACTGCCAAGCAAATTAACTTCTTTTGGTGTATGGTTGTTGCATATTTATCCATACATTGGTGAATGAAACTGAGCTAAGTGTGGTAACACACGTCAAGGGTCATCAGGGGAGCAAATGCTGGACATGCATGTGATGAAATATGGAGTCAAGACGTGACTGCTTGTTTATGAAGCTCAGAATATCAGCAGGCATTGATAACCATTGACTTGCTGGCACCGGAAATTGTCATTATCTGCAACAACAGTGCAAAATATTACTGATTGTTCCTTTAATGTCCCTTTGTGGTACTTAAGAGGATTGAGGCCGTTTCATGAGTTTCTCCAGCCACAACAATTGGTGAGATGGGATTTGCTGCTGCGTCACTGGTGCCACTGAGACAAACACAGTAATATGTTTACTTGATGAGTTGTCTTTTTGAAGACAGATATCCCATAGAGATATTCTTAAACTGCTTCACCAGAGGAAAGTTTTTATGTTTATCTAAATAAAATAGAAACTTGTTCCAATAATTTGCACAATCAGCACATTTTCCTGAACTGATTGGGCTGAGACTTCTGGGAAAAAGCCCATTACACTCAAAGCCTTTAGAAATTACAGAACTGTATACCTCAACTTGAATATTGACTAATTAAAAACTGCATGTAGTAATATTGTATGCAAACCATAGCCACAAGTTAACAAAGTGCCCATAAATTATTAATGCATTCTGTTACTCCTTTATTATTGCTTTTGTTTCTAAGTTTGAAATATCAGAACATAGTAAATAAAGTTAGATGTGCTGGTAGGAGTATTGCGTTCCAAAAGTAGCAGACTAACACGCATTCATGTTTAAGGCCTATTTTCTAAGCTGAAGCAACCACCTAAGAACTGTGACTTTAAGTGAATAAACTGGAGAATGGTTTTATTGTTTTTATATAATAATCAAAGAAGCCTAATAAAAAATGTAAATATTTTAAAACTGTTTTGGTGTATTTGTTCCTTTATAGTTCCTATGGTTTTGCTTTTGCCATATGACAGAAAGAATACTTACAAGCATTTAATACAACAGCGTTGCACACTGAAGTGCTAAAGTCCTCTAAGTGCACACAGTTGAACAATTAGCAAAATCGCATTCTGGTCCATGTCCTCTCTCATCCACTAATGACAGAAGTCCTGTCTGGTCAGCTTTAAAAACTGATGTTACACTCATGGGTGGTACTTTAACATCTGTCAGATCACCATCAAAACAAAACAATCGAGCCACTTTAAACGAGAGGTTGTGCTGTTGGTGTAGAATGCTGATTAGTTTGATCATCTTCTGTTCTACTTTTACTGCAACTTCAAGAAGCATCCCTGCTGTTTTTTGTTCCGAATGCACCAGCACAACCAGTGAGTCATTTTGCAGGATTACAACCTAAAAATCCTTTGCAAAAGGAACTTTAAAATCCTTATCAGGTGATGCTGATGTGTGATTTTCTCCACTGCCCTAAATCACATTTGCTATATGAAATTTAACGCTTGATTACTCTTTTCCCTAATTTTGGTTTGCTGATTTCCACAATAATATCTATTTTGTTCTATTTTGCACATAGCATGTTTCACTATTAGCACTTGCAAGTGTGATCCAGATGTTTTTTTGCAGCTTTTTTTTTTTCTTTTTTCTTTTTTTTTGCTTGGCATATTTGTGGTCGACTAAGACAAGCCGAACTCAAAAGCTTGGGTTTCATATTCCAATGGAATAAAGGGAGCCACTGAAACACTTTGATGACTGCTACTTCTATTTAGTCAATATTTCTGGATACCATTCCAAAACCAAATAATCTCTTACTTACCCTAACCTGCCATCAGCAATGAGACCAGTAACACATTTAAATGAAATACCACCTCCCATTGTTACTGGCTTAGATGAGGAGTGAGATGAGTATGATGATGTTTTGTCTCCAGATGCAAAGTGATGAAGATTTGAAAAAGTTGTCTTCTAGTACCTCATCTGTCAGAGCTAAATGATTTAGTACGAGATTTTGATCTGCCAAAGGAAGCAACTGAGTCGCTTGGGTCTAGCCTCAGCGAGGAAAAACCTCCTTGCTCTAGCATCTAAATTTTCTCTTTATAGGCATCGTGAGAAGGATCTTATTCCATTCTTTGAAATTGATGATGACTTTGTCTATAGTGGGGATTATGAAAATCTTTTGAGAGCAATAGGTTGTGAGTATGATGCAGATGAGTGGAGGTTGTTCATTGACAACTCAAAAGCCAGCCTAAAATGCTATCCACTTTGGGATGGCAGCAATTACTGATTGGTCATTCTGTCCATTTAAAAGAAACCTCTGAAAACATGCAAATTGTGTTAAGGAAACTGAAATACAATGAAAAAAAAAGTCATTTGCATTTTGTAACAAAAGTGTATGTGACTGAATTTTTTATTGGTATCTCTGAACTCAGCATCATTGAATTAGGTTATCAGATATTAACTACAGTGGTTTGCAAAAGTATTTGGCCCCCTTGAACTTTCCCACATTTTGTCACATTACAGCCACAAACATGAATCCATTTTATTGGAATTCCACGTGAAAGACCAACACAAACTGGTGTACACGTGAGAAGTGGAACGAAAATCATACATGATTCCAAACATTTTTTACAAATAAATAACTGCAAAGTGGGGTGTGCGTAATTATTCAACCCCCTGAGTCAATACTTTGTAGAACCACCTTTTGCTGCATACAGTCTTTTAGGGTATGTCTCTACCAGCTTTGCAGATCTAGAGACTGAAATCCTTGCCCATTCTTCTTTGCAAAACAGCTCCAGCTCAGTCAGATTAGATGGACAGCGTTTGTGAACAGCAGTTTTCAGATCTTGCCACAGATTCTCGATTGGATTTAGATCTGGACTTTGACTGGGCCATTCTAACACATGGATATGTTTTGTTTTAAACCATTCCATTGTTGCCCTGGCTTTATGTTTAGGGTCGTTGCCCTGCTGGAAAGTGAAACTCCGCCCCAGTCTCAAGTCTTTTGCAGACTCCAAGAGGTTTTCTTCCAAGATCGCCCTGTATTTGGCTCCATCCATCTTCCCATCAACTCTGACCAGCTTCCCTGTCCCTGCTGAAGAGAAGCACCCCCAGAGCATGATGCTGCCACCACCATATTTGACAGTGGGGATGGTGTGTTCAGAGTGATGTGCAGTGTTAGTTTTCCGCCACACATAGCGTTTTGCATTTAGACCAAAAAGTTCCATTTTGGTCTCATCTGACCAGAGCACCTTCTTGCACATGTTTGCTGTGTTCCCCACGTGGCTTGTAGCAAACTGCAAACGGGACTGCTTATGGTTTTCTGTTAACAATGGCTTTCTTCTTGTCACTCTTCCATAAAGGCCAACTTTGTGCAGTGCACGACTAATAGTTGTCCTATGGACAGATTCCCCCACCTGAGCTGTAGATCTCTGCAGCTCGTCCAGAGTCACCATGGGCCCCTTGGCTGCATTTCTGATCAGCGCTCTCCTTGTTCGGCCTGTGAGTTTAGGTGGACGGCCTTGTCTTGGTAGGTTTACAGTTGTGCCATACTCCTTCCATTTCTGAATGATTGCTTGAACAGTGCTCCGTGGGATGTTCAAGGCTTGGGAAATCTTTTTGTAGCCTAAGCCTGCTTTAAATTTCTCAATAACTTTATCCCTGAGCTGTCTGGTGTGTTCTTTGGACTTCATGGTGTTGTTGCTCCCAATATTCTCTTAGACAACCTCTGAGGCCGTCACAGAGCAGCTGCATTTGTACTGACATTAGATTACACACAGGTGCACTCTATTTAGTCATTAGCACTCATCAGGCAATGTCTATGGGCAACTGACTGCACTCAGACCAAAGGGGGCTGAATAATTACGCACACCCCACTTTGCAGTTATTTATTTGTAAAAAATGTTTGGAATCATGTATGATTTTCGTTCCACTTCTCACCTGTACACCACTTTGTGTTGGTCTTTCACGTGGAATTCCAATAAAATTGATTCATGTTTGTGACTGTAATGTGACAAAATGTGGAAAGGTTCAAGGGGGCCGAATACTTTTGCAAGCCACTGTATTTTCTGGAAAACAGAAGATAGTTTATTTTAAGATGAAGGGAGGTGTAATCATAAATCTGACCTCACTGACCTCAGAGGCTAGAATATGAGGCTTACTTAAAAGTTTCACTCACCAAACAAAGAAAGAATTAAATAAATAACAATAGGAGAGGAAGACCAATAAGAAGAGAGTTACAGTAGTCAGTGTTGGACATAACCAAGGTGTGAGCAAGGATGGCAATGGGGAGTGAAAAACTGTTACATTTAGACAAGTTGGATTTGATGCCAATGAGGAGAACTACCGTTTTATCGATAAGGCTATTTGAGAAGATGAGAGCAGGTGTGATAGTGGTAGTAGGTTTAGTAGACAGGTAGAGCTGGATACCATCAGCACAACAATGGAAAGTAAGAATTAATTTATCTATGACATGACCAAGATAAAGTATATAGATGATAAATAAAAGAGGCCCCAGGGCAGATCCCTGGGGCACTCCAGGAGTAATTAGAATTGAGCGGGTTTTGAAATTTGAGTTAAATGAATTGAGTGCAGCTGAAGAGATACGATTTCTGCCTGCGAAGTAGTGTTCAAGACCACAGAGTGGAAACGCAAGATCACTACTCAGTGTAAGGTTTATGCCACAGCTGCAATTAACAGTACTGGTAATTACTAAAATATTTTTTTTTTATGTTTCTGTAATGGTTAACCCATCATATGCCCAAGCACTTTAATCAAAATCATATTATGATATGATATATTGTGATATGTAATTATTATTGTTATCCCCTAATTGTTATCTACTATTTTTTCAAATATAGTGTTTTTTTAAAAGAAAAAAACAGTAAAGCACATTATTATGTTTTGATTAAGATGCCATATTAGTTATTTATTTACAGTGATGAACAGAAAAAACATGTTTTAGTGTTTGACTGTTATGCTTGATTCATTTCTGACTCACAAGTTTGAACTTTCCTAATAAATAATATCACTTTTAGTTTTTATAGATTTCTAGTTTTTCTATAGTTTTCCTATATTTTATTTCTATATTTTTCTTCTGTCTTGTTTTTATGGCAGGTGGTTAAATTTGTTAAGCACTGTAAGTGTCAGTAATACATTGATTAAATATTTTGTCTCATCACCACCCTGCCATGCTGTATAATTTTTGGGTCACACTTAGTTTACTTATGCAATGTTCAATTGGAAATCTTTTTTTTTTTTTTTTTTTTAACTGTACCACTAATTGTAAATTTTTCCAGCATCAGCTTGATGTTTAAAATGTAAATGTTATGACAGTTTGTTGATTTCATGTTTATGTCTTGTAAGCACATTAATTCAAAGTGCTGCACAAATATTTGTCGATGTTACACATATTTAATACTGGAGAGTTAATCACATTCTGGAGCCTTGCACAGTTTATATTTACCTACATGTCGCTCAGTTGAAGCGCTCGTCTTAATCGTCTTAGCAGAAATTAAGGACTGCATGTGTTGCCCAAGGACACATCAGTAATCTGCAGGGCTACTGAATGCATTGGTTGCTCATGGATAAAATCTCTTGGACCTCTGCTATGAATTGCAGAATCCCACTGATGAGAATAAAGCACTCTCACAGGCTATGGTATATTGTAATTAGGTTTATTTTGGGCTCACATAAAATATAGAGGGCCCACAGAGGTCATCTCACGATGACAACACTGATGCTTTGACAAGTGCTGTTAGGAAAATAAACAATGCCACAGGAAAGGATTTTAAATATAGCTAAATTCATTTCTACTGAAAGAGGTGGACACAGTTCAGACCAGCATGGTTTAAAGCTGTATTATACTTTTACTAGCTGTTATAAAGATCGCTGTTGCTGTGGGGTGTTTTCAGCAGCATTTTTCACTTCATATAAGACACTGCATGCTCATACAGCAGTGTCTTGTCAACTACAAAGTAGCCCTGTCCTAAAGTACCCTGCTTTATTGCTGATTTTAATCTAGATGTAACCATTTGTTAAAAACAAGACATGTTTATTAAATGAACCATTAAATTAGAGTTTGACACAAAAACTCATAAGAAAATGTGTTTACTTAGGTCAAAAATCAAGGGAGTACTAAGATGATTTATTATACATATAGACTTCTTTTTACAGCCACAGGTATCAGACCTTACTAAGTTAAAGCAAATGTGGAAGGTGTTTGATGCGCCGATCTGTTATAAATGCACATAATAAGCTAGTTTATAACTTCGCTACACATGGGAATGTTTGGAGGATCCACTTCAGCAGATATATCCAGTGTGCTATCAATTCCTTCAATTTCTGTTATTTCTGTTTTTTCCATCTGTTTTGTGAAGCACTTTTACAATTCATGATCAACTAAATTGTACAAGCTAGAGCTTATCTCAGCTATCATTGGGCGATAGGTAAGGTATGCTCTGGACATGTCGCTGGTTTCACAAGGCTTAGACCAAGAAGCATCATTCATGCTCACATTCACGCTCACTTAACCTAACATGCATGTCTTAGGACTATGGGAAGAGGGAGAACCCACACAGGCACAAGGAGAGAACATAGAAACTCCCTAGCCCTAGCCAGCGGGTTTGAAGCAAGAACCATCTTGCTGTGAAGCAAAGGTACTAAACCAGTGCAACCCATGTCACTTCTATCGTGTATCTTGTTTGGATTTGGTATGGTTAAAAAAGTAAACACGATCCCACCTCTTTGTATTGATGTGCTCGTTTTCACCAAGACATACTGTAATACATGCAAAATAATGGACGCTACACGTCTTCAAAAACAGAGCAGAAGAATACTGATTGAAAAGAGAACATAACTAGGGTGGGTTTTAATTACAGTCATCACGTTTGTAGCGCACGGGATTAATGATATCTTCGCTGTGACTAATTGAGCCTGTTTTGGCCTGAACATGTGATGACCTCAATAGCTTCAATTCTCCTCACAAAGCAGCAACCAGTTGAGTGTCTGATGGCTTGGGCTTTGAGCAGACCTGTCTGACACAGACATCAATGAGGTCGGTCTTCTGAGGCTAAGCACAGGCATAATAATTAATCTTCTTTGACATCATCATCCTCAGAGTCACCTAGCAACTGTCCACCTGCATTAACAAGAGCACAATAGAGGCCTGTCATGGACTGCCTGAAGTGGGGGTGTTCAGTGGTTGGAATCCAAATGCCTCCATGTAGGAACAGTAGGAATGTACCGGAGGCTAAAATAACATGATCAACACTTGCTTTTTTGGGTTTTTAAAAAAAAAAAACTTGTCAAACAACATTTTATAGATTGTTGGATTGGAAACGTAATAGAATTTCAAAATATATTTGGGACAGGCTTTTTCAAGACACACATTAATTAACACATCTCTGGTGAGATTTTGATGTTAGCTCAAATTGTTTGCATCTTAATTATCACTGTGGGTCTGAACCTCACACTCATTTATTTATATTACACCATAAGTGAGAATAAAAGGGAAAGAAGCATGAATATTCATTCACCTGTTCTTCTTTTATGTGTTCTACACCTCTTCTATCTTTTTTTAGTCCCGTACCACTGCACAGCAATTATTTTTAGCGGGAGAAATGGAGGAAGAGGTGAGAAGGTTACAATCATTTATTTGTTTTCGGTCTTGTGTAAGCAAATCCATCTTCTCGAAAGAAAATTAAAGTGAAGGCAGGATTTAAATAACTTTCATTAAATGTTGATGGGCTCGATTAGCTCAACCAAACACCTAACTAGATAAAGACACCAGTAATGTCAACATTTTTTAAAGCAGTCTACACACTAAAAAGACAAAAGTGTGTGCACCCAGGAACTCACACACATACTCAGATGCCAAAAAGTCAGCTTGTATGACAGCATAGTCCAACCAGTATTTTTCCGCCTCAGTAACAGGTATGATTAAGTTCTCAAATGAAAAATGCTGCATTTTTAGTTTCCATATTATGAACTGCTACTTGCTGTCTCTCTCTCTCTCTCCCACACACACAGATTTAAGCCTAACAGCAGTCATCTGCAGTAGAAAAGAGACCACGCTGCCTATCAGTCGATGACTGGAAATTGCAAATGGCAGCGTGTTCAGGTAAAATACTGTGAGTGAGTTCCTCAACGTGTTTACTCCTGGAAAATTGGGGAATAACAGGCTGTCATATGGTGACACATCAGCCTTTGTTAAAGAAATTACTTTGCTCTTTGCCCAGCTCTCTGATGCTCGGCCTCCTGGACAAATTGTCCATTTGGCGAGTGCAGACTAAATGGAACTGCGTCTTCGGCATGCTGCTCTACCGAAGCACAAAGAACCCGGGGCAGATAGGAATCCAATTATCCAAAGCAAATAATGGATGTCTCATTTAAGATGTGCAGCAGTTGCGACAGTAATGGCAATGCCACAATTTTCCTGAAGCCAACCTCTATCAATTGCATCATCTGCTGTTTAACACTAAGTCATCTACAGCCATACAGCCGACTACAAGCTGTCAAACGTCACATAACATAATAAATCTTTTCATGGCACAGGAAACATGGTCTCAAAGATGGAGTGTTTACTCACATGGTGCTTAGGTGCGGGTTCTGAGCAAACGCTCGAGGCTGGATAGACTTCAGGTTACAATTCATGATAGTTCTGAAATGAAAAGAGATCAAATACAGATCAGACTGTGTGGAAACCTGCGAAAAAAGACATTTGTTTTTTCCTAGTATGCTCACATGCGACTGTATGCAGTCCATTTCAAGTCATTTTGCATGTTTGTTTTACCATTGCAGTGCACTGTAACAAGAAGGGTTCTAGCTTTTCCAGTTTTTCATATTTAAACATTTATCTGTATTCTGGCACACCCCGCAGAGCTGACAGCCAAATGAAAATTCACTTTGATGCGCCATTTGATGAAAGATTTGTGAATTTGTGTGTCTTTACTTTGAAATGACTGAAACCTCTGGTTAGAACATGCATTCCCTCCTTGTGTTAACAGTCAAATTAAACTAATACTCATTTTGCTGCGGACCCAGTGGATTCTTCACGACGACTCCAAGAATTCCCAGCGTCCCAGTTTGGAAACCACTGTTCTGGGCTACAATGGTAATGACTTCTAATCTTGTGATCACAGATGTCTCTTTCCAAAGACGTCACTGACGTCTTCAGTGAGCGCCTCATAACGCTGTGTGCTGATTACATCCAGCTGTTGGCGCCAATTACCTTCTACAAGCTTGATCATGCCTCTGTGGTGTTTGGCGAGGATGCGGTGATTCATTGCCCACAAGTTCCCAAAGAGGGGCTCTGGGACCTCAAAGGGTCCTTCAAAGAGTTTAGGGGAATTCCTTACAAATAGATTCCCTCACAAAAAATGAACAGCAATATTTCGACTTCTATTTCATATCCATTAAATTAGCACAACCATATACACAGATGACTGTACTGCTTTTGCTTTTGTCCTCCCAGCAGTAATGACTGGAGCAAAGGCATTTATACTCAACACAATTATCTCCTTAAACAGCAGTGAATTAAATGGAGACATTACAGGTGAATGGGGTAAACATTTACCTAATGGATATCACCAGGAAACTTCCCCAGTCGATTGCTTAGGTGAAAATGATGTTTTGTATTAAATACATTCAGAAAATAATCTATGTTTAAATATGCAAACAAGATATTATCTAAAACTGATTACATATTTCTTGCAGAATGGAAATCTGTAAATGAGATAAAGTTTGATCTAAAGGTTTCTACAAAGTAAATTTTGGGGTGTCACTATCAAAAGGCAGAAAAAGCAGATTTTCACCATGTAACTAGAAATACATTTAACATTAATTTAATAATATCTCCATTAACCTGCATACACAGAAATACAACTGGAAAGCTGGGTTTGCACGTGTGTCACTGAAGTGGTGATTTGTGGCTCAAAGTATGAAGAAAAGAATTTTGAGATAGTATGATCGAAAATTATGGAACACAAAAAATTTCACATATTTTTAAGGGGAAAAACCCACAATTTTCCAGCGAATCTTTCACCAAAGATATAGTAAATGGACTGGCACTCGTATAGCACTTTTCTACTCTCACTGAGCACTCAGAGCACTTTTTACTACGAGCCGCATTCACCTGTTCAGTGCTTTATTCTATGCCTTTGAGTAGTGAATGTGGATGGGAAGAAAACATCCAAAGTAACCAGTGTAATCTAAAGCATGTGTGTCACCTTAATGTTTGCTAGATTTGAAATTTTCAGCTTTCAGCACACTAAAACATTTCATTACATGAAAAATAATGCCGCAGGATCATTTTTGTTTTCATTTATTATATTTTTTATTTTATTTTATCACTTAATTAAATAAAACCAAACTAAATGAAAGGCAGTAAGAGCTGACCAAAACATTTAACCAATATGGGCAAGAGTACTGGACCACCTCGACATTACACCAGCAGAAGCTGCTCAGCCAAAGAAACCTATACCATGAAGTTCTCAGCACACACATTTTTTTGCTGATGTTTATGGCAGAGGAGGTCTGTAAGTACAGCGTTAGTTACTTTTTCACACTATTCACTTCAGTAAACAGCAACCCCATTGTGTAACTTTATGTGGCTTTGTGGCTTAGTTAGGTGTTTCCTAAATGCATCCACTTTACAAAATTACTACTTACAACCTATTGTGTAATAGGGGAAGACATTTCACAAACAGACTTGGTGCAATGATGGCATTACAGTACTACGCTTGAATTCATTAAGCTCTTTAGAATGATCCATTCTTTCACAAAGCCTTAAGCAGACTGCATAGCTAAGTGCTGGATTTTGTATACTTGTGGCAATGGGACTGATGTCACCTGAATTAAAAAATTAAAAAGCATGCTTTTTTTTCCATGAAGTGTATAAATTATGGGTGCTTTAAACCTATCTTGAACATGTAACTGTCAACAACGCTTCCTTTGTGACATTGATGAGGCAGCAAGAAATCTACTGTAAGGTGTAGATGCCTGTGGAAGATGCAAAGTAACAACTGCATTTGCAGAGTCTGGTAAATGCAGTAAACATTACACCAGTGCTGTTTTTATCATATTTGCTACATTGCAGAATAATCCGGATTATACTGAGGCTAACACTATGGTAGCTAAATAATGAAAAAGTGCAAACAAAGTAAAGCATGGTTTATTTTTCAGATTCTTCCTGATTCTTTTCAGATTCTATTGACAGCATCTTAACCAGCATCATTAACTCATCACCTGAAATGATTTTCAATATAAAGTGAGTCTTGTTAAAAGTTAAATGGTGAAGTTTCTTCAGTTTATGGTGTGCTGACAATGTGTCGGCATACAGCCAATAACTGCATTCAGACACTTTACTAATCCATATTACATCCAACACCTGAACTTAGTGAAAGCAAACAGACTATTATTATGTAATGTCAATATACAGTGGGGCAAAAAAGTATTTAGTCAGCCACCGATTGTGCAAGCTCCCCCACCTAAAATGATGACAGAGGTCAGTAATTTGCACCAGAGGTACACTTCAACTGTGAGAGACAGAATGTGAAAAAAAAAAATCCATGAATCCACATGGTAGGATTTGTAAAGAATTTATTCGTAAATCAGGGTGGAAAATGAGTACCGTAATTGTCGGGCTATAAGCCGCTACTTTTTGCACAAGCTTTGAACCCTGCGGCTTTTAGTCAGGTGCGGCTTTTCTATGGATTGTCCATGATTTTTGTCATATCGTAAGACGATTTGTTTTGTTTGTTCCGCTGTTGTACGGCACTACGTTGCCTGGCGGAAGGGCATGTGATCAGACACACAGTATCTGGGTTCAAGAGTGGTATGTTGGTCACGTGTCCATCTGCCAGGCAACATAGTGCCGTACAAGTAGCGCGAAAAACAAACTTCAAATTAACGCTACGCGTTCAGCGGGAGTCGTGGATGACGAGCGGCGATAAACTTGCGAAAAGCAAGTTATGCTCAACTCCACCGGTGGAACCTGACAGCGTGGAAAAGTGTGAAAACATCCACGATCACCAACGGATTTCGAAGGGCTGGACTGCTGCATGATGGAGAGGAGGACACCGCCACGGCCCTTCTGAGGGTGTTTGACTCTGACACTGACAACGAGGATTTCTTTGGTTTTGTAAGTGACAACGAAGGAGAGAAGCTGAGAGTGGATGACGTAGCCATCCTGAGCCTGTTCGTATCCGACACTGGAGAAGAGGACTTTGGTGGTTTTAGTGCGCAGGAAGATGGTGGTGAATGACTGACTTTTCTTCTTGTTAAAGCCGTGTCACTGCACCTGAGCCTAAAAGGTAGTCTGAATCTATTTTTCTGGTGTGCTGTAGGTTATTGTTATGTACTACATTTGTTACTCATTTATGAAGCACAGTACATGTTTCGTACTTGTAATTACCGCTACTTGTACATATACCTAAAAAGTTATGCAAATATGTACCCATAACTTGTTTTTCAAAATATTAATAAAAGGGGTGTGTCTCCAAACAGCCATCTCTTTCCTGACAATTCCCTTTGTGCACATTCTCTTACATATGATAAGTCAACATTGAAACACCTGCGGCTTTTGGTCAGGTGCAGCTAATGTATGTACAAAACAGGATTTTCCCCTGATTTTAGCTTGTGCGGCTAATATTCAGGTGCGCTTTGTAGTCCGGGAAATACGGTATTTGGTCAATAACAAAAATACAACTCAATACTTTGTAACATAACCTTTGTTGACAATAACAGAGGTCAAACGTTTACTATCCGGTTGTTCAGTCTGACGTCACTAGCCGTGTCTGGGTCTAAACTCCGCTGCAGGTCCATATATCAAACGATCACTATGGCATTACTGAGAGTTGAAAAACTGTCTAAAGTCTTTCATCTTTAATAAAATGATCAGCGTTCTGCTCTACCAGGTGTAACAATTGAGTTTAACATCCAGGCATCCATGAAAACCGAATTTATGACATTTAACGGAGTTAGAAGTTAGCAGGGAGTTAGCTCGCTAGCTTCTATCTAAATACAATATAGCATGTCCTGACTGCAGGGTTTTGGAAACAAATTAAAACGTACAGCTCTGCTATCACTTCCAGCATAAATGAAGACAGAAAACTAAACAGCAGTGCCGTTTGTAGGGTTACTGAAGTTGGGCTAGCTGGTATATAATGATGTGCTACGAGTCCAAATTTAAGACTTTTAGGTCAAAACCATCAGGTCCTTCCCACCATGAAGCATAGGAGCTCAACTGAGATAGTCTGAGGTGAGGTGGACTGGAGATTAAAAAGCAGCCAACAACAGATTTGCATATGTGGGCAGAAAAATAACGCAGGTGAGCTCACGAGGCTGGTTAACAAAATGAAAAGTTGGCAGAAGGCTTCTATAAAGTATTTTGACGTCAGCCTTTCAAAAAAGTTCACCCACTCAGCTGCACTAAATATAAAATTACATTATTTGGATAATATTCTGCCCTCACAACATTTAATAACACTTAAAAACATAGCTGCTGCTGTGGAGAGTGAATTGTTTCGAACAAATCCTCAACATAAGACAGCAGAAAGATTACGTTAAAATCCACAATACTTGTTTTTCCTTTGTATGATATTTGTCGTACCTGTAAGATAAGCTTGTTTCTGAAGTGTGGTTTCTTTGAAATATGGTGTGCATTGGTTCGATAGGGACATTTTGTACAGTACGTGCAAAATGAATAGCACTCATTTGTTAATGCTGCTTTCATTTTGAAGACCACTTTGGGTTTGTTAGTGAATAGTCAGGCATCTATAAAATGTTTTGTTTGTTTTGGCAGGAAATTAGCTCCATATACGAGAAGTACTTGCTAAAAGCTACAGTTCCTGCTGTTTCAGAAATTATTGAATAATGAATGTCAAAAGCCTTATAAAGTAAATGAATCCAGTCAATTACACGAAACTACAGTGTTCACTGTGCTACAACAAAACTCATTTCAGTTATTTTAATCTACTCTGTAGTCTACTTTTAGTTTATTTATAGGTAAGTAAATGTAAGAATATAAATGTATATATATTGAATATAACTGTGCTGAGGAATTCAAGCAGCTTCCTGTGCTTTAGACAGAGAAGTTTTTTTTTTCATTTTATTCAAATAAAGATGGTGATGATGAGGTCACATGCAAAATAAGATGATGGAAGGTATGCCATAGTGACTTTTTCCCTTCTTATCCCGCACACCATTAACAGCCCCTTAAGGCAGCATCGCGACAGCTTTCCCTGTGAAGACTCAACTCCAGGTGGGGAGGAGCCAGTGTCCCTAGACAAGGCAGCAGGAGAGAAGCAGTGGTAATGAGAAAAATGCTAATTTAGCCGTGGAGATATTGCACTTGGCCTCCCTGATAAGGGATCAAGGGGATCAGGGGAGAGGCCAGCTCTGACTTTGGAGGGCAAAGGAGAATGTGATTCTCTGTAGAGTGGGGGGAAAAATGAAGAGGAATAGGAGGCTGGGGAGTGGAAGAGGTGAGAGAAATTAAAGGATGTGGCCTCATAGTGCATGGTTGCAAAGCAGGAAAAGAGCGTAACATTGCTTTAATATGTGAAGAGATGAGAATAAAAAACCCCCACAATGCTACAGCAGGGACTCCTAATTCAATTTTCCCTGCTGCTTTTTAGCATTATTTGATCAGTGGCTAAGCAAAGCGAAGGGGATGTTCCACCAGCGTGTGACTGTCAAGAATTAAAAGCTTGTTTAAGCATCAGCTAGTGTTAGGATACGGAAGACACCCCTCACCCATGCTTCTCTCTAACACTCTGCCCCCAAAGAAGTATGTGACATTTAATCCAGATGCTGCAACTTGGGATCTGAGGTGAATTACTGCACTGATCGCTAGGAGGAAACCGCGGCCTCTCTGCAGTAGCAGGCGGGCAACCTGATGGAAAACAGGGATTAACAGTGGTACAGTTTCTACTGTGCTTTTCCAGATCTGCAACACAGCAGGACTAAAATACATTGAAGTGTCTCTCACCCCACTGTCACAACCACCACCACAGATAACAGCATCAACACTCACAGCTTCTGTAGTCCAGTGTAGAGCTCCATATCGACGTCTCTCAGAGTCTGCAATCCTGTCCAGTTCTCTATATGTCTGTAAACAGTGAGAAAGAGAATTGTAAATGAGATATTCCGGTTCATCCTAGAAGAAAAGAAAAACAAACCAGGACACATGACAGAAGAAAACTCTTTTTTTTATAGTCGCAAGTTGCAAATTAACAAGCTGTGTATTGTCAAAAGTTTTCTGAATCCATATTCATTTAAACTGCAATTATTGGAACAGTTCTGACAGAGCGCTCTCTGCTGCCCTCTGATAGATTTAATTGCCAGGAGGCAGCTTCTGAACCTTAATCTCTGCGAGGGGAAGTGTGAGGGGGACACAGCAAATAAACACAGCAGATGACTTTACTTCTGCTAATACTATCACAGTCCCAGGGGATGTCTATGTGGTGGGATAAAAGGAGAAGCTGGTGGCTTTAAATTTGCTTCAGGAAAAAAAAACTGCATTTATAAATGATTTGTTTGTTAGGGTTTCAATTGAGCTGGGGGAAATGAGGAGATGAAGGAGAGGACATGGCAAAGGTTTTATTGCTTTGTGTCAGAGTAAAGAAAATAAGATTGGAAGCTCATGGGAACTTTGGTTAATGTCACAGATTTGAAATTTGACATTTAAGCTAAAGAAGTGGTGAAAATATGACAACTGGCTTGACCTACGTCCATATACAGTTCAGACACATGGAGTTGTGTTAAAAAACACAAATCCATTAACATTGAAGCACAACACAATCATGCAGTCTAAGCCCAAGAGTTGTGTGATCACATAGCAGCTTGTATTTTATGACAACAGCAGGAAAATAACATTCCTGCAATTGTTTTTTGGCAAAACCTGAGCTTCAGTATATCTTGTGGGTCTTGTGCATCTGGTGTACAATTATGAAGCAGCATCTAAGACATTCTGTTTATTTGAGCCCTGTGCTCCGGGGTGCACCACCTGATTTTTGTGGCGGGGAGGATACAGACCTGCCAAATGCAACCAGCACTGCTGGTACCCTGCTGTGCATGACTTTATTGATGGCTAACTGGGTTGCCAGCTTTTTTTTTTTTGGCTGCCAGATGGGAGCAGTAGGCAATGAGATCACGAGTGACACTGTTGTGTGATATTTTTACAGTAAATGAGCGTTTATATTACAGACAGAATATGTATCATTCTGATGTTAATACAGAATGAGGCAAGGAATATCAAAGAGGAGATAGGAAATTTCAGATATTAATGCAAACTGGTTAAATGGACAAGTTCACTCTGTCATATCTACATGTTGTCACACTAGGCTCCTGCTGTTCTGATCCACATTGTACAGCCAGAAAAATACATATACTTGACACATGGTTAGGTCTAATTCACTCCGTAATGTGGTAATAATAAGATGGTACTTAAATTGTCCAATAACCACTAATAAAATGAAATAATAATTACTGCTAAACTGTAGCATTAATCATGAGACACAGCTGTGCTAATCATCCATCACTGGAAGAGCAACTGTAAAATTGTAAAAATTATTTATTTTTTACTCAAACTTGCATAATAACGTTTTCAGTTATCAGAATTTGTTCTTACACAACTGGGTTCTATGGAATTAATATTGAATTAATATACATTTTCTATAGTCCAGTCCCTCAATGGGAGTGATCATTGATCAATCTATCCGCTTCTCTTTGATATCCTACTAGCAATAATAGCTAGCAGGCTAACTAGTATCAGTAAACTAACACAAACATGGATACATTTTTTTACAAACTCATCAAATGCTGTCTTTCATTCTCCTCTTTTATCCACACAGATAATTATGTTATACTGATCAGATAAATACTAAAAAGTCATTGGAGCTCCTCTGTGAATGTGCTGGAATTACTGAAGGAAGAAGAGAACAATGGTTAATATCCACATAATTGCAGGGCTAATTAATTATTCTTTTCCAGCATCTGGCCAGAACATGTGTCTACAGCTGGCTTTCAATCTGTCTTGAAAGCATAAATTCATTACATTTATAACAATGTAAACGGGAAACCAAACAGCACTATATAAAGAAAGGAGACAACATTAATAGTCTGACAGCATTAGAGTGCAGTAGAGGGTGCTAACAGACACAGTCGGTATTGATGTGTTATGTAGGCATACTGATATTATACATCGTCACTTATTCATAGATACTATCATGTAGACATTCATAATATAGCTGTCGAGGCACTAAAAGCTGACCACTGAGTGTAAATGTGACAGCACTGCTGAAAACGTGTGGCAGCTGTAAGTGCTTCACGCCGGCAGAGTCACGCTGTTGATGTTCAGATTAGCGCTGAACTGGGGGCAGCTGATTCTAAAGGCAGAGAGCTGACTCATTAATGTGACCTGCAAGCAGCAGAGATGGATTCCCCTCGCAAGGCTTTGCATGGTCGCAGTACTGCTGTGTTACCCCAGAGACAGGATCAGAGAGCAGGTTTGGAGGGAGGTAAGTACAAATAATGTGCTCTCCTGTGATATTTGGTGGGGGTCTTCCAAAAAATATTCAGTGCAAGTATTTTTTTTTTAACTAAATGATATTATAGCGTGATCTGGACATCTTATAAAGACGCTGATGTGACGTTAGGAATGTTAAGCATTTGATCTTCCGTAATTTCCATAAATGTCGATTGGGGCTGGGGTCGGGTTAGTTGCCACTGGTTGAATTGCTACCTCTCCTTGGTCAGGGTGCAGTCACTTCAATGCAGTTGTCAAACATGGATTTTTCAGGGTGGTTTTCCATTTGTACTGTAAAATGCTGGCATCTATTATCTCATTCCAAGTGTTTCCTGTTGTTTCCCCTTGACACCCATTAGTCTGGCAGGTTTTTCTTAAGAAATGTTATGTCTCTGATGATGAAGTTGCTTTTCTTTGCCTCAGTGAAGAAAGCCTGATGAATTCAGGTTATCAGAGAAAAGCTTCAGGCCAGCAATAATTTGACAGTAATCAATCTGAATAATTTTACAAAAGCTTAACTTCTGAAACTTTCAATTAGTTCCGATGCCACGTTCGCTATCCCAGTGGTCTCAGAAACGTTTGGGCGCATCCATATTTATAACAAAACAATGACTGTAAGTGGATTACATCGACGAGCAAGTCTCTGATCATCCAATACACCTGAATGTTATCCGAATGCTGCTTCAGTGGAAAAATGTACCTTTCGTACAAAGGACTTATTATGTTGAGTGTCACAAATTGGCTCAGAATCAGCTGGATAAGTGTTAGTCTTTGTAGTTTTTAAAACATTTATACATCATTAAACTTCTCTATAATTCCAAGATTAACATTAAACTAGTTGGATTTATGATGTGAGTTAAGGATCTAACTGTATATAACAGTAACCATCAAACAAACAGTTTATTGCAGCCAAGGTTTCGTATTAACAGATAGACACATTCAGTGAAGTGGCCAATGTTCATTGAAATAAACACTGATTTTAGAAAGACAAAGAAAATATAAGAAACTTCTGTAATAAATTAAGCCACTTGGCAACTGCAGTTGTGTTATTGAAAACCACTAGTCTTGCTTATCATGTACCTTGCTGATTAGTGAATTAGCTTTAATAAAGATGAATGTAAGATTGCAAAATGCTCAAGCAAAGCTGAAGATTATAATTATTCTACACAAAAGCAAACCAGCTGATTTGTTTAGTCTAATTTGAAAAAGTTTGGCACTTAAAGAATATTTGTATGTAAGTTGGTTCTGGAATTCAGTATTACATTGATTAAATGCACAGTAGCCTGCATCACAGGCACATGATTTCAGCAGTATTATATTGTAAAGCATTGATGTAATATTTCTATATGGGGAAAAAAGTGCAATTTAAGTAACATCAAATGTTTTTATTTGCAGTTGGGCTCTATGGTTCCCATATAATTTTGCACTATTCACATTCACATGGCTGTCGACAAACAGCACAGAGGATACAGGTAACACCTCCCTGTGGACCTGAGCACGATGTCTGCTCAGAACCCCTGATTGTCCACGCCGTGCTGAATATGCAAGTGGATTAGGCTGCTGTGAAACTATGGTATGAATAACAAAGATGCTTTGACGACACGGGAGCATGCAATCTCTGTTCTGTTATTCATAGATGCTCTGATTATGGTCAAAGGAAATGGTGCAAAAGTAAAACCAGCATAGTTCAAAAAGTAATGGAGATACTAGTGTTTTACATTTCAGACATTCAAGTAGACTCTCTGATCCTGACTTAGAATGACACAGAGTGCAATGATTGCTACTTTGTCAAAATGAATATTATAAAGAAGAAAGGAGATTTGAGCAAAAGGCCTGTCTCTTATTTCTGTTTCTTCCCTTTTTATCAGTCCTTAAATTATTTGTTCTCTGCACAATGTTTTATCCTGTTTTGTTAAAAGGCTCTCTATATAAACTTGAGGTGACATGACCTGAATAACAACTGCTGAGTACAAAGGAAATGAGCTGGATACTATCAGAACAAACAGCAGAGGCAGACACTACCAGCTTGCTCTCTAACATACAAGCCTCTAAAATTACAGCCACCTTCCATCTGCTTTAGAAAATGGCCTCCAACAAAGTACAATCTGAACTGGGTGGCAGGGCTGTTTGGTGCTTGAGGAGAACACCCTGGAACCAAACAGTAACAGATTCGATCTCAGCAACAGCCATCTGTTGTGTTGAAGTGGCCCTGGGCTGCGCACTGAACCCCTACCTGCTATCTTGTCCTGGGCTTCTGTGAATATGAGCACCAGAAAAAAAATATCAAGAAAAATTTTTCTCAATAGGTTAAACACAAGAAATTACACTGAAAGGGGAAGGAAACAATGCTAACATTGAAATAATTAGACATCAGCTGCTTTTATTAAGCTGTTGCTACTGATGTATGGAAGTTTATTAATGACAAAACAATTTAGAACTTATTTGAGTTGTAATTACCTTGACTTCTAAGGAACAGTTTTTTTTAATTGCATAACAAATTGTGTAAGATAACTGTGAGGAATAATTTTGAGCAATGAGCAGCATGTGCTTCGTTTCTAGTTTTGGCTCTTTGTAGGTGCACACCCACTGCATGCAGAACTCCAGTTTCTTGGAACTGATATCGGAGGAAAATGATTGTTGCCTTCTGCTGAATGCCAGACTGTGGTTTTCATCTTTGTAAGCAGTTTCTCAAATCTTTAGTTTTGTATATTTGACATTTTATATTGCTACATCGTATCTCTGTATATACAGACTAAATTGTAAATTGACATGACGCAGGGTGACACGAGGAGGACAGAGGTCTGTTTAAACTTTCTGTGTGTTCTTTTATGCTCTCTTCTAGCACAAACACCTCACAAAAATGATGAATGATAACTGATGATCATCATTAGTAACATAATGTAACTGTAGACTACAAACTGACCAGCTGGTGGTGTGGTGTCTTGTAGAGTAATGTTCTTGGAAAATTACCATGGAACGAATGCATCTTTTTAATGTAATTAATAAAGTCCCCTCAAACTATTTCTATCTGACTAACACATGTATTACCACATTTACAATATTTTGGGGTAACAATGTGAAATACAAGCAAGTGACAGTTTAAAAGAAATAACCAAAGACACTAAATAAAGGCAGATGTTTTCAATCAAAATTCAACATATTTAAAAAACAAAACAAAGACAAATTAAATTGTTTTGTCGTCGCAATACTTTGATTAATAGTTTCTGGTTTGTGAGAGAGAGTGTGAAATGGAAACAATCTCACCATCTGGCAGTCTGTCTCATACCCACATTTTGTTTCTGACTAGTAGTGGGGGGGTAGCAATGTTGCTGTTTTTAATCATGGTCTGCAGTATGTATAATGTTAAGCAAGCCCAGTAATTGAGATTTAGTCTCAGTGGATGATGAGAGAGAGAAAGACACACACCAAGGAAAGACAAGCCTCTCACTCAAGCATTATCAAATCGAGAGAAAAAAAATAGTGGACCGAAGCAAAGTAGGTCTTTTTTTCCCCATTTAAAAACTTAAGTAAAAACAGTAGACTGAAAAGGATTGGATGGCTAACTAACTATTGTAGATTTAATAACAGGGCAAAAATGGGCCATTCTTGGTTCACAGTTATCAGGAGATTTAATCACAGAGATGAACTACAGTTAAATCTGCATTCAGATTCAGGGGAAAGACATCAATAAATATGGTTTGTAATACACAATGCACATTTGCAGGCAATGCTCAAGCATTAGTACAGCATGTAAAGGTAAAAAAGAAGCAACCATTCCTCAGGTGGCTCAGAATTCCACTGCAAGACAATGATGTGCAAAAAGAGAAATTTTAGTAGGGTTGCGGCCCATAAAACCCCTCAAAAGAAACCACAGGTAATGATGTACAGAGATGCGTCATACTCGGATGAGTCATCTGTCACTACATTCTTGACAAGTAGGTGAGTGCATGGATTGCCTACACAAAAGGATCGCTGTTGATTTTTCCTTTAATTTGTCATCCGTCTGTGTGTGTCAGTCAGTCTTTGTGAGTCAATAAGATGAGACAAAGGTCATTAGCTCCTGGGCTGTGCTATGTCACGGCTGTCACACCAATATGTGTGTTGTGAAATGTTTGAACGCAATATCATTTTGATGCTACACTATGACTCGAGCACACCTGAGATGTGTGGTAATGAAAAAACAAGATGCATGAGGTTCCCTGTGGCACAAACACCAAATGGCTCCTGTTCCTTGGTAATCTCCTCTGATTCTGCCTATTGTTTCCAATACTGCTGTCTGTCTTTGATTTACAACTTCGTCGGGATGATCTACAATGCTCGCGCCACAGCCTTAATGGGAAAACGTTTAATAAAATAGAATGTCTCTGGTGTGTTCCTCTGGTATTGATCTACATTCAGCCTCCCTCTCTGTTTTCATAGAGGCAAAGAGGCACTCTTCTGCAGCCCAAACACTTCAGCGAGGTGATGCAGTGGTGAAGTAGCACTCCTCTAGATTAAAGCACTCGCCTAACATCAATCAGATAACATTTTTTTTATGTTTAATCAAATCACAAATCAAATCACAAATCACTTTTTATTGTCACATCACATGTGCAGGCACACTGGCACAGCACATGCGAGTGAAATTCTTGTGTGCGAGCCCCACAAGCAACAGAGATGTGCAAACACAACAACACAAACGAGCAAAATACAAGAATGGCCAACCTGAAACTAATAAATATATGTACAATATATAATAGTATATGCATTTCTGGATGTGTATACTAAATATTTTCCTACGTGTGTATACACATTTTTACAAATTAAATAGTAAAAAAATAAAATAAAATAATAATAATAATAATAATAATAATAATAAAATATATAAAATATACAGAGTTGAATATGTGCAAAACAAGTGGCATTTATATACAGTGTGGAGTGCATAATGTTGAAGTTCCAGTAGTGAAGCTGAGGTGTCTATGATGTGTTCAGCAGTCTGATGGCCTGATGGAAAAAGCTGTCTCTCAGTCTGCTGGTACGGGACCGGATGCTGCAGAACCTCCTTCCTGATGGAAGCAGTCTGAACAGTTTATGGCTGGGGTGACTGGAGTCCTTGATGATCCTCCCCGCTTTCCTCAGGCACCGCTTCCTGTAGATGTCTTGGAGGGAGGGAAGCTCACCTCCAATTATCCGTTCAGAGCACCGCACTACTCGCTGGAGAGCTTTGCAGTTGTAGGCGGTGCTGTTGCCATACCAGGTGGTGATGCATCCAGTGAGGATGCTCTCAATGGCACAGTGATAGAAGGTCCTGAGGATGCGGGGGCTCATGCCGAATCTTTTCAGTCTCCTGAGAAAGAAGAGGCGCTGCTGCGCCTTCTTCACTGTTTTGTTTGTGTGTACTGACCACGTAAGATCCTCAGCCAGGTGTACGCCAAGGAACCGGAAGCTGCTCACTCTCTCCACAGCAGCGCCGTTGATGGTGATGGGGGTGTGTACTTCTCTGCACCTCCGGAAGTCCACTATCAACTCCTTTGTCTTTGCGACGTTGAGGGTGAGATGGTTGTCTTGACACCAGTGGGTCAGGGCGCTGACCTCCTCCCTGTAAGCCGTCTCATCACCGTTGGTGATAAGACCCACCACTGTAGTGTCGTCCGCAAACTTCACAATGATGTTGGAGCTGTTAGTGGCTGTGCAGTCGTAGGTGTAGAGTGAGTACAGGAGAGGGCTCAGTACACACCCCTGTGGAGCACCAGTGTTCAGTGTGATGGGGGATGAGGTGATGCTGCCCAGTCTGACCACCTGGCGTCTGTCAGACAGGAAGCTAAGGATCCAGCTGCAGAGGGAGCTGCTCAGTCCTAGATCCTGCAGTTTCCTGTCCAGCTTCGAGGGAACGATGGTATTGAATGCTGAGCTGTAATCTACAAACAGCATCCTCACATACGTGTCTCTCTTCTCCAGGTGTGACAGGGCAGTGTGTAGTGTCAGGGCTATGGCATCATCAGTGGACCTGTTGTGGCGGTATGCAAACTGTAGAGGGTCCAGTGAGTCGGGTAGTGCAGAGCAGATGAAGTCCCTGACCAGCTTCTCGAAGCATTTGCTTACGATGGGGGTCAGGGCTACAGGTCGCCAGTCGTTCAATGAGGAGATGGTGGAGGATTTGGGTACAGGGACGATGGTGGCCATTTTGAAGCAGGCTGGGACTACAGACAGAGAGAGGGAAAGGTTGAAGATGTGCGTGAACACTCCAGCCAGCTGAGCCGCGCATGACCTGAGGACGCGGCCGGGAATCCCGTCCGGACCAGTAGCTTTGCGTGCGTTCACCTTCCTGAAGCACTTCCGCACATCCTCCTCAGACACAGTGTGCGCACTGACGTCATCCGCGGTGCGCACACTGTCCGGTCTCATGGTGTTCGCTGTGTCGAATCTAGCGTAGAATACGTTTAGATCCTCACACAGAGAGGCCGTGGTCTGCGGTGTGCTGGTTTTCCCTCTAAAGTCTGTGATCGTGTTTAGTCCCTGCCACATACTCCGAGGGTTGTCAAACTGTTGTTCCACCCTGTCCCTGTACTCACGTTTGGCTGCTTTGATCGTCTTCCGGAGTTGGTAATGTGCGTGTTTGTAGTCCGACGTGTTCGCGGAGGCAAAGGCGGTGTTCCGTGCCGCGCGAACATCTCCGTTAATCCAGGGTTTTTGATTTGGGAAGGATTTGACTGTTCTGGATGGGACGACATCTTCCACGCATTTCCTGATAAATCCACAGACTGAGTCTGTGTATTCATCAATGTCCCTAGCAGCCACGTGAAACATTTCCCAGTCCGCGTGATCAAAACAGTCCCGCAGCGCAGACTCCGATTGGTCCGTCCAACAGTGCACCGCCCTCCGGGTTGGAGCTTCCTGTTTCAGCTTCTGCCTGTAGGCGGGCAGGAGCAGGATGGAGCAGTGATCTGATTGGCCGAATGGGGCGCGGGGGAGGGCTTTGTACGCATCCCGGAAAGAGGTGTAACAGTGGTCGAGTTGCCGGTTTCCACGTGTGTTGAAAAGGATGTGTTGATGGAGTTTTGGTGAGACTTTCTTCAGGTTTCCCTTATTAAAGTCTCCGGCTGTGATAAACGCTGCCTCTGGGTGTGCGGTTTCCTCGCTGCTGATCGCGCTGTACAGTTCCCTGAGTGCACGGTCAGTGTCGGCTTGTGGGGGAATGTAAACAGCCGTAATAATCACTGCTGTAAATTCCCTCGGTAGCCAGAATGGCCGGCACTTAATCATCAGGTACTCCAGGTCCGGTGAGCAGAAGGATTTGACCGGGTGCACGTTCGCATAATCACACCAGCTGTTGTTGATCATGAAACACACACCACCGCCTCTGCTTTTCCCAGTAAGATCCTGTGACCTGTCCGCGCGGTGCACAGAGAACCCCGGCAGTTGTATTGCGGAGTCCGGTACTTTGTCCGATAGCCAGGTTTCTGTGAGGCAGATCACGCAGCAGTCCCGCATCTCTCGCTGGAATGAGATCCGTGCCCGAAGCTCGCACAGCTTGTTCTCCAGAGACTGCATATTAGCCAGTAATAAACTGGGTAACGGTGGTCTGTAAGTGCGCCGTCTCAGTCGAACCAGAACGCCAGATCTTCTCCCTCTGCGTCGGCGTTTGCGGCCTCCAGGGCCAGAGAACAAAGGCGTCTCAGGTGAGATGAATGGGGGGTCTGCAAACGGAGCGTCCGTGTTGCAAAACTTGAACTCCGGAAAGTTATAAGAAAGACCGTCTTTTATGTCCAGTAAGGTTTGTCGGTCGTACACAAGGAGACAAGTGCTGCTCGTGAAAAAATAAAGGAAAAGTAAAATTAAACACAGAAGAAAGCCGTTGCTTGGGGGAGCTCGCGACGAGGCTGCCATACTCGGCGCCATCTTGAGGATGGCGCCGTTTATGTTTATGTTTATGTTATGTTTATGTTTATTTATTATTTTTTTATGCCTGACTCATAACTGTTGCTGCATTGTAAAGGCAAGAGACACATGAAAAGGATGCGGAGGAAGTAGTGGTGATGAAAAAAACAGAAGAAAGAAGCTATTTCCCTCAACATTTACTGCAAGTGGAGGGGGGGGCGCTAGGAACAAGTCATTCTCCAAACCAATCATGAGGGACATTTGGCATTCAAGGCTTGTAAATGGGAATCAAGTATTACAATCTCTCCAGTTTCGCTCGCTGAGACAAACCCACGCCTGTTAACTCTATGCAAATGCAATCACATGCACAGGCAGACAGATGCACCGGCTTCCCTCCTAATGTATGAGCCTATGAAATTGCATCCACCTTCCATCTGTTGGTCGGAGTCTGAATTATAAAATGGCCTCCAACAACAATATTAATCGGCAAAGCCAACTGGAGCATACCGTGTACTTTTTCCACCTTTGTTTCTCCAGAGAGCATTGTTGTTTCATGTTCACAGAGTCAGAGTCAGTTCTAGGGTCAGTGAAGATCAGTGAAAAAGCTCTGGGGGTGTTTGCTGATTGAAAAATACTAAAATACACCAAAGGGCTCTTATAAAATGATGATTTTTATAAGAACTAAAGAAATTTAATTATCAAAACCCTTTCAGCGTGCTTTTTATGCCAATACAATTTATTACACTCCAGACTGACCCCTAAATGATGTCACCTATAGGTTCTGAAGCCTCGAGTCTGGTTTTAGGGTTGTAGCCGTGTGGTTTTCTGGCGCCAGAGTGAACATATTTGGATGTAAATAGGGAAGCTTGGGTTCTAAAATAAAAGCTTGATTGGTTATTATATGGCCCAAAACATTAATATTTAATAAAATTTCTTACTGATGATCTAATGTGGACATTGTTATCTTTAGTCAGAATCAAAAGCACATAAATAATGTTTGTTGTCAGTTTACAGTGAATGAAAAACTATCCACCAAAAGCAATATCTTAAAAGGCACACCAGCAGGTATCTGTCATCCAGCACTATTTGTTCTTTCTGGGATCAGGATTAACCAGACTGCAGTTTGGACTCACACTGGGCAGGGAAACAACTTCAGCAATACAGTATTAGCATCACCAGAGAGAAAGAGTCTACATAGTCTACATAGAATAAAAGCACAAAAAACTTTCAGTCACCTGTGATACTATGGTGAAATGAAAAATGGAGTAAATACTTGAGGATTTCACAACTTCACAAGCTTTAAATAAACATGGCTACTTTAAGCCATGATTACATTCTCATTTTTAACACCCCGACAGGCAGCACGGAAAATCAAGGTCGCTACCAGTTCAGTTAAAGGAATTCTGTCCTTTTATTATGAGAACAAATAATATAAAAGTCTAGTGAATGTACAGTTCTTGAGCTGAAAATCTATGGGAATTTTATAAGAGCAAAGATTAAATTGCTGAAAATTTTCAGTAGAAAATCTTTTTTAAACCCTTGGAAGTTTTGTAACACCCGAGTACTCAACATATGCAGCTGTTATCTTTGACATACCCATCAATCATTCCACCTGAAACACACTGTCAGACTTTTATACTGACACTTGTGAGTAACCAAAATCAGTTGTTACCAGAGCCTTGTGATACATGAGCTAAAAGCAGCAACAAATGTCTGCATAATAAGGCAGGGAGGATCTCAAAGGTGTTATTTATTGAGCTTTTAACCATGACACCGTTCGTGTAAACTGAACATTCATGTGGAGTTTGACTTTTGCATGTTGCTTAGTTTGGTATATGCACCAATCTACCTGTTAAATAAAAAAAGCTAGGTGGTTAGCGCTAGGGAATAATTACAGATTGGTTTGAAATGCACAACCTGATGTTCCCCCATTCATTTCATCTCTGTGGTAGTCATACGAAATGAAATGAGCATTCATGCACAGGGAGCCATCCATTAATAAATGTTATTCCATTCATCATTTTCTTCTGCTCATCCAAGTGAGGGTTGTGGGGGTTCTGGAGCTTATCCCAGCTGTCATAGAATGAGAGGCGGGGTACGCACTGGACAGGTCACCAATCTATCACAAGGCTAACACAGACAGACAGATGACAAGCCATGCTTGCATTCACACCTATGGTTAATTAAGAATTGCCACTTAACCTAACCCTATGTATGTCTTTGGACTGTGGGGGGAAACCCAGAGAGGCATGGGGAAACTATAAAAAGACCTCAGTGGACCCAAACCCAAGACATTCTTGTTGTGAAGCAACATTGTTATCCACTAAACGATCACATTAATTATTAACGTTAAAATATTTGTAAAATAAATGTTAAAATTGAAACAAAAATGTTTGAGTGTGCATATGACAGACTGAAACGTCATAAAAACAAGGGCTCTGGTACTTTTCCCCACCACAGTTTTTACTGGAAAAAATATAAAAACGCTCGCAAATTGTGACAATTTGTCTCAATTACATTAACTGCAGAGAGTGTGAGCTCGAGAATATGATACCGATATAAAAGTGACAGGCAAAATTGACCAAATTACAGTTATACTAAAAATGATTCCCCCTGCATAGAAACGATGGATTCAGCACTAAAGATAAAGCCCGATTTTCCCAGAAACTGCATCTGAAAATCCATTGGACAAGACAACTGGAGGGAGAGAGCGATTGAGAGGGGTCTCACAAAGGGACTTTGGTTCAATAAAAAGTAAAACGAAACACACTGAAAAAAAAAACAACCCAAGGATGAAATTCCCATTGGTTGTTATCAGTGGTTTCCCGGGGAGTGCTCCTCAGGGGAAAGGATCGGCCTGAACTATGGTCCGATCAGCCAAACAGTTGCCTCTACTAAGTGCTCGTCTCCATGGACCTGCCGATTATTTAGGCTACAAAACTTCAGTGCTTTTTAAAAAGGACACTAACAATGGTTTGATGCTGCATATCGATCATAGTAATCGGGCCTAGACAGCCTCCTTTACCTCTCCCACTGCATACTGTGTGTGTGTTTGAGTTTGTGTGCATCTATGTATATGTGCACAGTCTTCAAATTAAAACTTCTATCATTTAGAGTTAATCGTTTTGCAGTCTTGGGATCACCATATAAGTCCTAAGACATATTTTCTCTCTTACTCTTAATCTATTTTTGTCTGATACTCATTTTTGTAAGGCCCTTTGTAACCACTGACTATGCAAAGTGTTACACAAATAAATATTTCTTGAATCAGACAGAGAATTAAAGAAATAATATTTTTAGACTATTAATCTCTCTGATCGTTAATTCAATATGCTAAGCCATATGGATATACCCGAAATCACAGTTACAATGTTTGACTGTTCTAGTTGTAAGTACAACTCCAGCCTTGGGCTTTTGTTGCAGCCTATTATACATTAGGAACTTATTGAGAGATTCATTCATCCAAAGTATAGTACCTTGACTCTTATGTAAAAACAATGATTTGTGAAACCATGGTCATTATTAATTTGCTCTGGAGACTGAATTATTTCCACTTAGTTTCTAAAAGTACACCTCTATGTTGAGTGAAAATAACTGTTTACCATTCTGTTGCTTTTTCTCTGGGTGAGGGCTGTGCTGTTCTGATGCCATGCCAGGGCCATCAGCTCAGAGTATTTTAACATTGCTAATATTCCCAGCCAGGATGCTGTCCCAAGGCTGCCCCCAGACTGTTCCGTGTCAACAGTTTGCCCATCCAGCCCTGGGTGGAAGCTACCTAAGCCTCTGAGTGTCACTGCTCGCTACAGGCTCAGCCAATCTGCAGCAGAGATTTGGCAGGGCTAAACGTCGTGGGAGCATTGGTCCGTGCTCTGAGAGGTATCAACGCTTCGCACATGACTAAGCTCAAGCATTTCTGCCCAAAATGAAAATGACTATAATTAGCATGCCATTTTGCCAAGTGTCATCAGGCTATGATCCTCTCCGGATTCAGCTCCATACTGGAGTTACTCAGCAGTAGCTCAGAAGGCAATGGATCTGCACATCAACGAATGTCACATTCAACACTGTATACCTCCATCTGTGCGGGTTAATAAGCAGAGTACATTAACACTGTCAAGTCACAGTTATTGCACCATTAAATTCCTTCAATCTAAAACACAGACCATTTTCAAAGTGCAGCAGTGCCCTTTCAGTGCACCATTCAAATAATCCTAAAATCATTTAGAGAAGTCAGACTGCTTTGTTTTCATAGCAATAAGCACAGACTTGGGTCACTTAGCAGCAGCAGAACAAAGTGCAAACAAAACACTGACAATTTAACACTTTTTAGAGAGGAGCACTATAGAAACCGGGACTCCAGTCCGGTCAAGGCAAACAAAAACGAATTTAATTTCTTCATTTTCATAGACATGAATTGTTCATTTCTAATTTTTTTGTTAGAAACAACAAATAGAATAGAATAGAATAGCACTTTATGTTCATTGTACATGTACAAGAAAATTGTGGATGCGCCACACCAATTGTGCCGGAATAAAATATAAATACTAGAAAGCAGGAATAATAAATAAATAGCATAAGGGAGAAATATATACAATCAAGAGTCATATACACAAAAATAAAAAGGCACACATTAGAGAACAAGTTGCAAAGTTCTTAGAAGTAGTGCAAAGAAAAGACTTGATCTTTGAAACCAGTGTAGAGAATGAGACTCCTCAGAGGGATTCCTCAAAACGTGAAAATGTGAAAAACTGACAGCCATTTAACCCAAACTATGATCTTTATCTAGATGTATCTCAGCTATTTTACAGCCAGACTGGGTAGTTTCATTTCTCAAATGTAATTAAGTAGTTTTTTTGATGCATAAACTGAATCATATTCATCTGAATGAAAAAAAGAGAGAAATTACTGTCCAGCAACATATTCCAAAAACTACAGAAAAAATGTGTTGCAGTATCCTATTTGAGGCACCCAGCTAAAAAATTTTCCATTTACCCCCCATTAAGTTCTGTTTGGTGTTTCCAAAAGCTCATATCAAATCTCACTCATAACAGTTAAACTCTGCCTTTTTGCAGTTTAGCCACCCAGTATTGCAGGTTTTATTTCCAACAATAAAAGTGGTGAGAATGGTGAGAATTAATCAAAACATTGTTAAGGAAAAGGAGTGTTTTTTGACATAACTTTAAAGCTACCTCTAAGGTGCTTTGAGGAGAGGAAAAAGTCTTAAAAGGTCAAAGCGCTAGTAGCGCGTGTGGTACTTGGAAATGTCTACAACATTTTGGCTATATCAACATGTTTCAGCTTGGGCCTTCATTTCAGTGGTCCTAAAAGTCACAGTGAATCACAACATTAAAGGTAAATGGAGAAAAAGATAATAACAGCTAAAAAATGGTATCATTCTCTCTAACCCTGAAGGGAACTGCAGTGTTGGGTGGTAATTTGATTCATGCTCGTCACAATCAAGGCCCATTTTCTAAAAGCCATTCTTAATACAAAAACATTGATCTTTAAGTTAACAGCTTTTCCAGGTAGAAGAATACAAAAAAAAATTCCTGCTGTTATTCAGTTTTTCCTTCAGTAGAAATCTAATTTCAGAACTGATTGAGGAAATTCCACAGCAGAGTTTCTGAAACACTTGAGTCAAAATAAAATAATGTGATCGATTACAGAGACCGTCTGTTACCGGTGTGAACAAGGAGAATAATAGATGAGAAAAATCCAAAGCGCTTTTTTTTTTCTTTTTAAGGATTGCATGTGTTAGACAGGAAAGGGAAGCTTGAAAGAATGCTGCGCATAAATAAATCAACAAAACATTAAAAGAGAAGAGAGCATTTAAAATTTAAATAGAGACAGGAAATCCCTTTAAACCTACAAAATCAATCACACTGGCTCTAATCACAGGTATGTTTTACACAGTTCAAGCCTACTGTGTATATAAAACTAGATCGTGGAGGCCAATCTTTCCGTTCATGACCACAGCACAACCTTTGCATGATACATAAGACTTGCTGTTGTCAGCAGATATAGTTTAGCGTTTCTCAGCACCCCAATGTCCTGCTGATTACGATAATGTTTAATCAAATAAGTGATTGTATAGTGCTGGATTTTATCCAGAAAGCCCATACTGCATGCAAATGTGGCAGACCTTTAGCAGAGAGACATGCAGTTTGCTTAAAGAACATCCCATCTGGATGCACAGGCATAATTATAGGAAGGAGATTTATTAGGTTTTATTTAAAATTGCCATCTGCAGACTTAGATAAAATCTTAAATAGTCTGACTGTGGGAGACTAATATATAATATAATACATAAGTTCCTATGGAATAATTGCACACAAGAAAAGCAGGTAAAGGCGGGATAAAACAGGACAGAATATATGTAATTAGAAATAAAGGATATAGTACAGAATATATCAAAATAGGACAGATTATAATTTAGAAAAAATACAAAAGAGCAGGGCAGGATTTAATGGAATAGGATGCAAAACAATAGGATATAGGATAATGGAATACATGCAAATAGGAATAAAACAAAGGACAGGACAGCAGGTCAGATAGGGCTAGGCTACACTAGGCTGCACTAGGGTAGTAGGATAAAATGAAAGAAGAGGCCATACATGTTTACGAGTTTGGATTATAAAGACAAGATAAAATATGAAAAGCTATGCCATAATGAGAAATAATATGGATAGTAAAAAAGGTAGGTAAGTACACAATATATGCAAAATGATAACAGATAGGACCTAGTACAGATGGAAAAGCACAGTAGGATAGGACACAGAATGGACGAGAAAATAGTAATGTAGATAAGATGTAGGACATAAGCTGATAGGAGAGATGTAAGAATACAAGACAAAATAAGACCGATAAAAGGTAAGAAAAACATACTTTATTCATTATCAGTATGCTGGTCAAAGTAAAATATAGATCATGATATAGGAAACAGGCACAGAAAGGGGAGGACAAAATACTGTGTGGGATACGACATGATATTTTAACAGAAAATAGAATGTCGTAGAAAAGTATATGATCCCATAAAAGATAAGACTATAACATAGGATTTGATACAGAGTAGATGATATTGTTAAGATAAGAAATGTTACAGGCTAGATAATAATATAGAGTAAGAAATTTGATAGAATTTAAAGACAGAATAAGATAATGAAATCTAATCCCGATGATTAAGGACTGATATTGATAACACCCTGGTAACTACCAATTATCTATTCTACTTATAGGTCAGTTTCTTTATTGATTCTCTTATTGATTCCCGATCAATTTTCTGTTTGAAAAAGCAAGACTACTAAGATTTTTAGCATTGATGAAAAAGTTTAATTATCTCTGGCGCTGAAAACGATCTTGAAAAAAGGCTTGGATGTGACTCACATGTGCTAAAGCTCCGGTGCCTTGAGTTTGACACGATTGTTTTGTTGTTGTAAAATGAGCTGGAGAAACTGGAAATCCAAGTAAAAGGGAAGACTAGGGAGATTAAGATTCCAACTCAAAGATGGAATAGGAAAGTATACTGGATACAGAACAGATTAAAGACTATAGACCAGGTTAGTACATAATGAAGGACTTAATAAGCTTTTAAAAAGATAAGGAAGGAAAAGATACAGATACAGGAGTAAGAACTGGGATCAAAAAAGACAGGGCAGGGCAAGATTTCAGTGTCATAAAGAAAAATAAACAGACATGTGATCCTGCCACTGTAACATAAAGCTAAACATTTTAAATTCCACCCTGTAGATTTCTGCCCTCTACAACTGTCTCCTCTTTATAATTCACCTACTTATCTGCACTCCATCTTCATGTTAACAAGACACCCTGTCCTACTTTCGACAACCTTTCTGATGAAGTGGCTTTGAAAAACAATTCTCCCGGTTATCTTATCTTCTATGTCAAACCCATTCATTACTACAATATGGAGACGAAAGCAAAGGAAGGCAAAGGAAAGACGCAACATTACAGGGAAGGAAAATTTAGAGGTGGAGAGAAAGTGAGTGCAGACATATTGTGTGCTGAGCTGCATTTAAGGGGCTTTGATTATAGATTATGATGCCATCTGTTCAGAATGCTGGTCACACTGTACATGATAGGCAGCATATTTGATATCAGCTGTGTGCACCTCCTGTTGCTGCTCCTGTTCACCTCAGGCAACAATGAATACAGACACCTCTCTGAAGGCCATTGGTCCACTGTGGGATAACTCTAGCCCTGGCATAGAGTTGATGGTGCTGGGCTTACAGCATGAGGAGTGGATTAAATGTTCTGCACACGTCCTTCATGGAGCTAGACTCCTCCAATTTCAGGATATGATAAATCTGCAGCTGAGGGGCATCTCTCCTGGAGAATTCAATTAGGTAAGAAAAGAGAAGAGGATCACAGCGATATTAGAGAGCTGAGTGGAGAGCTCCTCAGCCCTCCCAGTAATGAACCGCTCCGTTTCTCCACCGTGACTAGATTGATTTGACTAGCTGAGCTCAGAGTTCATCCTCGTCTTAAAGCAATTCAGAAAAAAAGGCTTGGTGTCATTGTGGAGGGGAGAGGTTCGAAATTTAGAAATGGACTGAAATATGAGTAAAGCTTGTGGATGGAGGACTGAAGTCTCTGCTTACTCCAGACACCTGCCAACATGTTGAGATAACTTTCGAGGGAACTTTATGATCCTCTCCAATTCGAGCTAGACTTGAAAAGCCTCACAATTATTAGTTTAAAGTAGCCTGAATGATCTGTCTCTGATTCCAGTCTATGCAAATAAAATGTATCTATGAATATTTCATATTAACGGCTACTAAATAAATATGTGCCTTAAGTCACAGCCCTGAAATGTTTCCCTTTTGTGATGACCCATCTCTGTATCCTGGTTTCATACATTCTGCTCATGTCTACATTCTCCATCGAAAGTTGAGATCAGTTTGCAGTTGTGAAAGTGAGTCTCAAGGATGTACCTAATTGTGTGGTTATAGATAGGATAATTAGCTTAAATAGGATCTGATAAGAATCTCTATAACGACATTACGTGACAAAGGTGCGACCATTATGATAATTATGAAACAGAGAAATTAACTGGGTTAAATGTGTCTGTCTTTCACTCTTGTGATATCCATTCGCTTCTACACAGCATAGTATGTCATTCATAAGCAATATCTAATACCTAGATTTGCAGACTTTTTTGCATTGTTCACAAAGAAATCACAGTCGGATTGCAGAGAAAATCAAATTCCCAAATGCATTCAAGCCATTACCATTATCTGTTACTTAAAGCTTTGCTGCACAGCTAAAATTAAAGTATTCTTCAACATTCCACAACTTTATCCATTAGTTCTTAAATGCAAAAGCCCCATTTTGGTAAATTCTGGGCATTTAGGGACTTGAAAGCTATGAACAGAGTCTCACCTGCATTATCCAAGCAGTCCCCATCAGCTGGGGAAAAAAAACTATAATTTGAGTTGAGACACACTTCACTGCACTCCATCACAGCCTCTCTCTATCTTCCAGTTTATAGTTTACAGTAAAAATATCCTTTCACTTCTCTGTTCATTTTCCTTTCTTTATCTTGCAGTTCTTTTATCTTTAGTCAGTGACCACCTATTGCTGATGTTGTCCTGTTCGTGATTGACTGTTACATTTGTGATTTGAAAAATAATCCTTCTTTAATTGTTCAATGCATAAAGAATGAAATAGCAGCTATATGCATAAAGTGCCAATTAGAACTGTGGGTTAATGTTAAAATAGGAGATAAGGGTAACGCATTCCAGCAAAATCATACCCCATCCCCACCCCCAAACCACCACCCACACACACACACACACACACACACACACACACACACACACACCCCTCTTTCTAGAAGAAAACTTGAGCACAAAAAAATAAATTATTGGACCAACTTTTGCATGCCTTATGGGTGGTAGTAGGTCTGACAACATTACCACATACTTCCAGCAACAGCGCTGACATGGAACAATCTAGCAGTAAACTCAAAGCTATCATTAAATGCAAATTTCAGCATTTTGACTGAGACTGCCAAGAAGTTTAACACACAATAGAAATGACTTCTGCTCATTTTATCCCTTACTTACTAAACAGCAAATGTTTAGTAAGTAAGAGAAGAGTATATACCTCTTATGATCAAGGCACTGAAGTGCTACGAGAATTTGCCAGAATTGTCGAAAAGTGGTTGGAATCTGAATATTTATAAGAGGAATTTTACGCCCACTGCAGGTGCAATCTATCTCCCAAAGAGCCCTACACCCATAAATAGTGAACAATAAAGGTAATATATGTTTCTGCATTATAGATACTAGTCTGCTCAACCCACGTGTGTCGAGGAGTTTCTTCACATCTCATGAGTCTATATTTTCAGCACTACAGCAGTGGTATTTTCTACAACTACAACGTCTTACTGAAAGACTGGCAGTATTGTGATAGCTATTTAAGCAGAATGATGTGCATACATACAACATGAGCACTGACAAACCGCAAGCTGCCAAAACTGTATGATCCATTGCATTAAATGCAAATTTCAGTGTAGAAACTCTGTAAACTCTCACTTTCCACCTACACAATGCAAGTCATGTAATTTCTTCAACATAATCATGGTGTTTAGTTTAATTATATTGTAAGTAAAAATCCTTCATATCTCTCAGTCTGTGCATTCACATTACTGCTGTCAAGAGTCAGTCCTTGCGGAGTTTTCAGAAATGTACTTGCTATGCCAGTCTACTACTGTTGTCATGGTGAAACATGTTGGTGTCAGCTCTTGCTTTTGATACTTTTCCCTTTTGCTAAGAGCTTCAGGGAGATTTTTTTTAAACACATCAAACTCGAAGGTTTTTGTGCACCTATTTAATTTTTTCAGAAACCTGAAAAAATAATTTACCAAAAACTGAGCTTTTACTCTTTTCTTACCCTTTTCCTCTGAAACTGATCTTCACTCATTTTGGTGCATTGTGCATAAAATCCCACATCAGTCATCAGCATCATCATCAGTTACTGCTTTGTTTATTAATTTTTTCTTAAAAAAAAAAAAAAAAACATAAGAGGGTAGAGCGATAGAAGATGAAATGCTGATAGAAGAAAGAAGTCTGAAGGGTTAATTTTATGCCAGGTTCTGACTGCAAAATAACATGACCTGAAAGGTATATGGTGTCAGCACTGAAAATGGGCATCAGGTACAATAATTGCTTTACCAGTTCAGCATCTTAAGCTTAAGCACATTTTTAAAAAAAATTGTTGTACTCGTGCCTAAGGCATGCCTTAGCCCTCTTGAATTATAGGTGTTACTGGTGAGAAATACACACCAATGGACAGGACATACAAAAAGTAGGAGCATAGCACAGGACATACCTCATTGAAACACAAATAATTGTGTTTTTTCACATTTATCCACAGAAAGCGTCATCTTTTCCAGTTGTTGTAGCAATCTCTCCCCACAAGCTCTTACCATATATAAAAATTGGATGATAGCGATGCCTGTAGAGATGGAGCTGCACACACATTTGTGACATCAGGGCATCTATTTTGTATATTTGACTCTCAGCCCATGCCAAGTTATAAGATTTCAGATGTATACAACTTGCTGAAAAGACACCAAAGCACACTGCACACAAGTAATAATTATAAAATGTTTTGATTTTTGCAGTATTTCATCCAAAAGATTTGGATGAAGTACTTCTCCTGTCCTAAATGACAACTTACACAATGTCTGATTGACAGAGTGCTTCCCTGCACTGGTCAAATGAAAGACTCTGCTGGTTTGCCCCATGGATGGACCCACAATTTTCTGTGACAAGTGTTGAAATCTGTGGACCCATCTACAATGCTGCCCAAAGGAGTGTTAACAGCCATTCTTTCTTGTCTCCAATTGTTTAACTCCTAGACTCTTTTTGGTGACGTCACATTGTAAAAGAAGCCAAACTGTGACTGGGTGTCTCTTCAGTCAACTCGAGTTTTTGACAACTCTATACTGTAACATATTGAGAAAAATATGCTGTCTAAAACTACATTAGAGAATTACATTATACTGAATTAGGCACAAAGTACAAGGAATGAAAGTCAGAGTAATTCTGAGAAATGACCGGACTATAATCACAATAATACAACAAAGATTTTAGCATAAACACAGCATATGGGTGTATATCAACTGAAGTGCATAAAATTGGACACCAATTTGAAAATGGCACAAGACCATATAACATAGTGTTAGAAGCCACAGGGGCAAACAGAGTTGTTTCCTGCAAATACCAGGAATCAAGCCTGAGGGAAATCAAAGCAAAAGGTTAAGTTGAATCATGTGTGTGACACTTCTCCACCTGAGTCCTTCTGCTAATTAGAGCTCCAGATAGATTAGCATTTCCATGTTGACGAAGGACTGTGATGGGAGGACTTCACACCTGCAGCAAAGAAGCGACGCTCACAGCTGGAATTAGACTGAGCTATGGTGATATTTAGCCAGGTGTCAAAATAACAACCCTGTTTCTACACATAGCAACTGGTTAACTGGGCCCAGAATGAGGGAAGGTGTCTTGTTTTAGTGAATAAAAGGACAAGGAAGTGTAGGAAGAGAGGCAGCACAGTGCAATCATCACCTAAACTTAAAAAAGAAGATCAACGATTTTTTTGTATTCAAAGGTTTGGGTTATTTAAAGTTTCACCTTAAAAAGAGATTATCAAGATTAGAGGTCCATCCAGATTTGATCAGACCAATTCTTTTTTCCCCAAAAAGTAGTCTGTTTCAGTATGGCCAATTCATATAACATATGTTTACATTAAACAATGGATAAGCTGCTCCTTAATCACTAAATGTTCCTGCAATGGGTCCTATACTACCATAAAAGTTCATACAGATCACTAATACTATAAAACTGCCATCAATATTCTATTACAGATTTTTGTGTCTTTTTTATTATTGATTTTGATTCTGGTAATGTTGAAAAAGATTATTTCCCTTCAAAAACAGTTAAAGTTGCATGCACAGCAGACTGAAAGATCAACAATACAATTTCCACCAGCCTTAGAAGCAGTTTGGCAGTCCAAAAATGGAACAAATTATTAAGTAATGTACTTTTAAATTAATTGCAGGCTTGTGGCAAAAAAGAAAGAAAAAATGCTGAAATTATTGTCTACTCTATAATTGACTGGTGGCAGTAGAGCCATGAGTTAATTAGCTTAGTGAAAAAAAGAGTGGAATCAAGGGGAAATGTGTACATCTAAAAGAAACTGTCTATTATTACAGGTGCAAGAGTGGTTTTTAATCCACAAAGCAAAGATCCATTTCTTCAACAACAGGAAGGTGTTTCATTTATATTCACGTCATGTATATTGCTACAATGCTGGGTATTCATTTTAAACATTGATGATGTTTCAAATTATGAGGTCGCCATATGCACATGTATTTTGCTAATCTCAGCTCAAGATGCTCTGCCTTTCCACAGATTAAATCTCTTCTTTGCAAGGGAGCAGGCAATCAGAAGGTTTGCTTAAAGAAAAGAGGAAGGGCGCTAGTTTCATGTCTTGTTTCATTAAGTGTTAGAACTGGGGGGCTGCACAATCTCAATTTCTATTTTGAACTGTGAATCATGCTTCTAAAAAAAAATTGTAAAAATAAAAATAATGGATAATTTTTTTCAATTTAAATTTAAACCAAAATGCTTGTTTTTTTAATCAGAACTTTAAAAAACATTTATTGGTGTGCAACAATAATATATCAAATCTCTCAGAACTGCCCCAGTAATCCTTAGCACTTATCATTGAGGCTGACACATGCACAGGCTCCGTCTTAATATCTCAAACTGAACTACAAAATAGATGTGCTTGACACTGTTGACGTTTGACTGAAGAATTCCATCATTATCACCCAATACACAATGAATAAAAAAAAGCTACACCTATACAATTTCAACTCTCTGGCTGAATCAATAAACATCACCTTTTTCAGCTTTAGTGAAATCTGAGTACAAAGGGAAGTCTTAGAGGTTTCTTGTTAACTTTCTCCCAAATTTGTCTTCTTGTTTTCTGACTGAGATGTGAAGTGTGATAACATCTAGTCCTCACATACTACAAATCTCTCACAAGTCTACAATGTCAGCCAATTACCTCTAGAAGAAGAGATGGAACTAAGGAGAGACGAGGCTCAAGGTTGTTGAATATTTGATTTGTTTGCTATTTTCCTTCCTGCTTCCTTTTAAGATGAAATCTCTCTCTCTCTCTCTCACACTCACACACACACGCGCACACACACACACACACACACACACACACACACACACACACACACTGTTTTACAAAAATACACACTTAGTATTTTATCAAAATGAGGGTTCGTGAGCCCAATTCTAATCTGTCCACCCAGACAAGGTAACTTAAGGACTCGTTTCATCAGTCTACCTCCAGACATGAAGCCTTGGCAGTCTCCTGTCACCTCTGTGTGCTTGTTTTACAACTGGTACTGAACATGCCATGAGTGATACAAATGCATGTATTACTGAACAGGGGACAATGTGTCAGGGGAGCCCAATTCAGAGTCTATGAATGTTAAACTTCTAGGTGTAAAGTCACAAAACAAACAAGCAAACACACACACAAAAAAAAAAAACAAGATATGTGAGGTGACTGCAAATAAGGCTCAAAACACCCACAAAAAATGTAGAATTATCATAGAAATACACAAAAAACTCACACATTACTACAAAACAACTGAAAAAAATAGATCATAATAACAAAGAAAAAGCAAAGCGACTCCAAATAAGATGCAATACCATTTCAGAAAGTTGACAGAAAAACTGAAAAACAAAATGAACTCCAAATGACAAGGAAGTCACGCAGTCTGGTTTTCTGGCATTTTTAATATATATTTCAGTCCACCTATATATTATACTGTATTAAAAGTAGAAAAAATATGTAAGAAAATAAAACAATGCACAGAAACAGAAATCTGCACAATGCTGACAATCTGTTTCTCTGTGGAGCCGAGACAATCTCTCCAGCAACAATAAACACATTAGTGATGCTTGACAGGTGATGACTTCGTCTGGGAAAAAAAAAAAAAAAAAAGAGCAGCTACAGTTCACAATGTCAAACACAGACAGCTGCAGACGCAAGGTACTTCTCTGGAGTGATGTGCCGTCCAGTTCCTCCATCAACGTCTCATCAAAGAAAAGACACGAGTTTTACACATGGAGGCTAGCTTTTTGCCAAAGTCCTAAATTAATCCAATTCCCACAGGTGCCACTGCTGCTGGTAATGTATGCATTCTCGGCTGTTGTTGTTGTTGTTGTTGTTGTTTAGCCCCGTTGACTCCACTGACATTGACTTGTATAATGTGGAGCCCAGCATTTTTCATTAATTATACACCAGACCCTGTGTTTCATGAAGTGCATAAAATACAGGATGATGAAATTTGTTGAAATCTCTTGTGTCCTGATTATGGCTGCGTGAGGTCAAAATTTGTTAAATGTTTGTCTGTTACTGACTTAGCAATGCACAATTCTGCTCTGCACTATAATCAATGACAACTGTTTGGAAAAAAATGCACGCTAATAAATCTTAAATACACTTGATAATAGTTCATTTTGCACCACATTAAGTTCATGCATCATCTGGCATAAATGGCATCTAGTAAATAACATAATAAGTGGATTTGCACTTACAAGGTTGTTTGTTAATTCAGATATCCCATGTCCCAGATTATTAATCACGTGCAAGACAATTTTCAGCAGACATCCTTATGCAGAAGTCTCTGCATTCTTCTTCATCTCTAAAGAAAATCCGAGTCATAGCAGCAGCAAAAATATGTCCATTCAGCTCCTTCAACAATGCAATGCTCTCCCTCCCAATTCATTTCATAATTTTGGTATGCAACTGAATAACTATAATCCGGATTACTAAGCAAATAACAAAGGGCAAGTTTGAGAGATGCAGTTTCCTGAATAAATCCCCTATCATTCTTTTTGCTTTCCATTTTAGTAACATTTCATCGTATTAAAATAAAAAACAAACATAAACAAAAAATAAATAAATAAAAGAACCTTAAATTATCTTTTTACAGTGCAATTTTAAAAAAAATCAACATAACAGTTTTAGAAAGCCTGAAGGAAAAGATGTCTTTTACATGAAGTAATCTCTAGAAGCATTTTCACAAAAGAAAGCCACATTTTATCCAAGAAAAAAATATTTACTTATTAACAGGAAAGTGTCTTGTTTTCTGTCTTTGTGTGATTTAATTAACTTAACTTAAACTTAACAGGAGAAGACACAAGCTTGGCTACGTCTTAATTATTTTTATCAAAATAATAAAATAAAATTAGATTAAAAAAAATTATATAAAACCACAATAACATTGGTTACGCTACATTTGATGACTATTACAAGTGAAATAGCAGGCTAACTTAGCTTAGCATAATTCAGAGTCTGACTTTTATCTATCTATATATAATATATTAATTTGGTAGGATTAACAGTAAAGAAACTTGTTTTCTTTCTTGCAGAGAATTACAGATAACATTCTGACATATTTGATAGAGATGAAGGTGCAAGTAGCTACCTAGATTAGTTATGCATACAAGCTAGCTTGGCTCCACTTGAATTTAACAAAATCCACAAACTTCTATTAATTTGTAGAGTTTTTGTCACACTGGCGTATGTGTGGGACAGGAACCACTGAAGGAGCTGAATATCAAAAATAACGGCTATGGGTTTTTATTCTTCAAAAAGAGAGCATATTGGAGAAGGGAGATAAATATGAGAGAGGAAATGTGATTCAGCACTAAGAGAGGGTGATGTCAGGAGCTTCTTAAAACGATGAGTTTTTTAAGTCCAAGAGAGAAGATGGAGAGTGACTGTGATATTCTGATTGGAGTAACAAGGTCATTACAGCAACAGGGAGCCAGGAGGAGGAAGAGCTGAGTCTCAGTGGGCCATTTACTTTTAATGTGTTCTCATCAGCCTCCACACAAAGCACTGTCAGGGGTCTTAAAAAAAACCCTCTTGGTACTCAACTCCTGGGTGGCTACCGAGCCTTCAGCTCACTGAGAATAACTGGTGAGCATGGCGGAATGGTGTGCCAGGTCCATAATAGTTTGATATAGTGCAATACCGATACTCTACAGAACAGAGCAAATACAGATATCAGACCATCTTAGGCGATCGATAAAAAGAAGCCGCTGTGGTGCATGCTTCTGCTCTGTGGGAAATATGAGGGAATATCTGTGCTGCTGTGTTTTATTATGTCCTTACCGCCAATGACGTCGGTAGTCAAAGCTAAACAGCCGAGATTGCAGCGCCAATAATTCATTATGAGTGTTTACCAACCAAACATTAGCACACATATTGCCTTCAACACATCTCACTGTTTTGTGCAGAGAGAAAACTGATGGACAGATGCGGGCAGGAAAGGGCGCCTCACTGCACGCTTATCTCGGTAATATACAGGTGTGCTTTGTCAGGAAAAAAGAGCCAACAAGTCCTCAACAAGTAATGAAAATAAAAAACTATTTTGCCCATTTAGAGCTTACCAAAATGCCGTGGCCTTAAAAATGCCAAAAAAATAAACATAACTAAAATAAGGATTACTCTAGTATTAAGCTGAGATGAGCTCGAACCTCCAAGTGAATCTCCTTAGACACATCTGGGTGAAATTTCAAACGATATAGGACAGCAGATGAATGAAATATGGACTTAGATGAAGAAGTTGTTTTAAAAGTAGAACTTTGTAATAATAAGTGTTTCCCTTTTCACAAAAGAGGAGAGAGAATGGTGTTGAATAGCACCCATCAACATGCGCACCGTGTAGGACAACATGGCTGAAGCTCAGTGAGAATCGAGACAGCTGCATTATTCACACAGCTCTGCCAGTCATCGCTGACATGGAGGACAGTGGGGTGACTCATCCTACTTGATAATACATGATTGATGTTTTTTGAAACACTAAACATCCCACATGAATAACAAGCAGAAGCCTTATTAGGGTTCCGGGAGAAAAGGAAGGAAGGTGGCATTTCTACAGGAGCCGACACATTGTGATGGACACTGCGAGGGTCAGACATACATCCTCACCTGGGAGGAGGTTATCTCTAAGGAAATGAATGGTGTGTGTGTGTGTGTGTGTGTGTGTGTGTGTGTGGGGGGGGGGGGGGGGGGGGGTTTGGTTAGAGAAGTACCAAGGAGAGAGGAGAGAGACAGAGAGTAAAGAAGACAGTTTCCAAGCCGCCACCATCACACAAACTCCCCACACTATGAATCATCCATCAATATCACGCAGAAGAAGGAATTAGCAGTAATGCTGCTTTCAATGTAGCTTCACTAAGCCTGCAGATACCATGTTTAAACATGAATAACTGTAATAAAGCTTCAGTAAAGCTCATGTTACCTAATTAGACATAAAACTGACTTGTCTTGTGTTCATAAGTAGATATCTGAGAGGAGCAGGTGCTTGATAAGCGTTCCTTACAAGTGATCATTCACAAAGCAACCTTAGGAATAAATAAAACAGCAAAAAGCAGTGCATGTAAACTGATTTAAAAAAAGGGGGGAAAAAAATACCACTTTGGAACAAATTTCAGTTTAAATAGGTAGAGAGATGATCTCACAAGTTTGACATCATAAACTGTTGCACACAGTGGTGACACTGAATCATAATCTGCTGTATAGAAAACAGAAGCTCAACTAAATGTCAACAGAAAGCCTCTGGAACGCTGCTGCAAGGCTTTAAAGGGTTTTTCTAATCCTGGCTAAAACAGCAGAGCCTTCAGTATTTTTTCACCCCTCTATCCTCAATGCATCTTTTGATTGTTAAAGCGGGGGAAGGTGCTTCATTAGTATGCATCTTTTAAGGCGCAAGGGCTGCCTGCAGATGCCGGAGTTGAGGTGGTGGGGGCGTGGGAGAAGCTGGGTCAGCCACATGGCCGGGTCTTCTCACAGAAACTCTGCATGCAGAGGATCTGAACGAAAGCGCCGCTCTCTCCTCCCAATTCTCAGATGGCAGCCGTGACCTACTTTCCACAAAGACAGGCTCATGCAAACTTGATGATATGCTTATAACAGAGGAGCCTGTCGTGCACTGCCTGAGGTGAGCCTCGCAATGCGGAGGCAGCAGGGGGTCTGTATCGTAAGGACCAATTGGCAGGACGTGTGTTAGCAACTCTGCCCTGGGTGGTTAAACAGCATCAATGGTAATGACGCTGATGATCATACAGCAGGCCTGAAGGTATAAAAAGATTTTTTAAAGGTTGTCAGATCACCTAAACCCCCAAAGCAAACAGCTTCATTTGACATTTCATAGCTGATGACAGAGCAATAATCTGAATGGGCCCCTTGTGAAAAGAAGACAAAATGTCCTCCTTGTTGTATCTATGCTGCAGCTACTGTACTTTCACCGAGTGCTGCAGCCACTGCAGCAATTGCTTTTAAAATACTGAAGTTATTTTTGTAGCTGAGTGGGCAGATTGCAGCCTCTTAAATCAGACACCAGGCCACTTATTATGCACCGTTTTTTGTGCGTCTGTTTTAAACACCAAAAAGCAAATCTCTATATTGACCATTTGCAATGGTTTAGCTCAGGGTCCTAACATGCCTCGGGCCTACGTGTATGAAGTTAGCATGTTCGTCCTCCGTCTGTGTGGGTTTTCTCTGGGTTGTCCAGTTTGCTCCCAAAGTGCAAAGATATGCATGTTGAAAAAAATGGGTGCAGGTGTGGATTTGAGCATGAAGGGTGAGATGACAATGTGTCCAGACTGGACCCAAGACTCTTGATCAGTGTCAGCTGGGATAGTGTCAGCCCCAAACCCAATTGAAGGTATATTGCAATCTTCTTAATGTTGCTTGCAAAAACAAAACAAACAAACAAACAAACAAACAAACACTGCAGAGGATCATCAGCAGTCACGTGACTTTATTTTTAAAGAGACTTGATAAAAAAAATCCATGATAGATTCTTATTCAGGTGATAGCAGTTATCTTAACTGAAAACAAACTAGTCTTGGACATGCACAGCCTTGTTTTGCAGTGGGGAATTAAAGCCATTTAGAACATTGCCAGCAATATTATACACCTCTACAACAGCAAGCACACTGTTATACTGTAAGAGCTTAATTTAGTAGTTTTTGTGATCATTTTTTCTGTTATTTTGTACTTATACTTTGATCCTTGTAATTGTGAAATTTTGTGTCTAGAGTGTGGCCAGGAACTGTATTAAGCGAGACCCCTGTAGTGATTCATTAAATCGTCATGGTTATTTTCAAATGGTAATAAAAAAAAGTGTAGTTAATATTACTGAAAATGACGTAAGAGTACTTTTGCTTTACTTTTTTTAAGACTCAGATATCACATTTCTGTCTTCTCTTCTCCATACTGCACAGTTTATTTATTTTATTTTATTTATTGTATTTAAATAAACAATGTACGCAGTATATTTAACAATTCATATAATATTTTAAATTCATATAATTTTGCCTAATTTATGTAATATAAAACAAAGGTTGGAGAAAGGAAGGTTTGGGAATAAGTAGTAAGCCTAAAGAATACATGCTAATATGTATATTTTAAAAATCAACTGTTGAATCATGAGTCAATGAATCAACCACTTTGCGAAGAAATCGGGAGTAACGGTGCAGAAATGGTGCGGTAATATAATACAGTGTGATATTTGCTGAGTAGATTTCCAAGGCTGGTGTCAGGTGTAAATCTCTGCTCATTGTTCTTCATATGCTAATAACAGAAGTTTAGGCAGAATTTAACTGTGTGTTCAAATTATACCAACACAGATCACAAAGAGAAGCCTCAGCAAGCTTGTAAAATGATTCTCAGTCCTAAATAATAAAACAAAATCAATATTATGGAAACCTCAAAGTGAAATATGATCATGACAAAGAAAAATAAATCAAAATTACAACCAGAGTCAGGTGAACTGGGCATCAGAAAAACAGACATCAAAACATCACAACACAAAGAAAACAAAGAGAAAGAAGTGGGTAAAGAGGAGTAACGTCCAAAGGTAATGAATAAATATGACAGAATTAAGGAGGGGAAGGAAGGTAGGAGTTTCTCAGTGAGAAGGAAGGTGTGTACCGTTCTACGCCACTGCATACATCTGACATTCCGTATTACAGGGAGTTATAAACCCCTATGACATTTGTTCCAGCTTACTGCATCTTGGAAACAGGTAGTCATCTACCATTTTCCAAACAGACATAAATATAAAGTAATTTTTAAAACATCTGAAACTCATCAACTGTAGTATTCAAGGGTGCTTTTATAAAATAAAGCAGACAACATTATAAAATGTCTAAAACGTCATTTGATTTCCTGTTAGTTCTCATGTTTCCCATCATGGATATTGTTCTTATCTTTTACTAATGCTACTTCTTTAAATTGAGCTGCAAGGCTGAAAAATAAACTTGTGGTATATATCACTAAAGCAAAAAAATATTACTAACTAATTATTAACTATTATTACTGTAATAGTTAATCCAGTTAAATATTAAAATATAAAATTAAGGAAATTATACATTTTTTCTTAAAATCAGCATAACATAACCCTAATAGCTACAGGTTGCAGTTCTGTGAATGTGGCAGGGTGAAAACTTTGGAACCACCAAAGTAGTGAAACTCATACAAACTGCCCTATCATATCCTGTAAACAGATCAATTTCAGGCTTGCGCTAACTTGAGAACAATCTGTAGTGTGCATGTGTTGATCTTTCCTGTAAATTTCTTATGTTGCTAAGATGTACACCTTCTTTTTTGTTTCAAATGTTTATATTACCTAGTGATGCAGATTGTGGTTTTTGGGTGTGGGTGCTGAGCATTTACCTTTTTTGAGCACCTACAAGCGTCTATAGTATTAGCAGCTCACAGGTGATAAACAACTGATGTCTTGTACCAAATGATTTGGGACAAACTGCTTTAAACGTTTAGTCCTAATGCACTGACCATGACAAAAAAATGCAAACTTTATAAAAACATTCTTTTCTATCCATTTTTTAAAAATTACTTTACTCCTCACAACGAGATATAAGCAGAATGTGAAAGCTGATATAATAATGTTGAGACAAATATTAAATGTCAGTAAGTCTGGAAGCAGAGACACGACATTTAGCAAAGGTCTAATGAAACATAATAGGAAATTGTAATATGGGAAACGGATGTTCTACTATTTCTGGAGCTAAACTAGTAGTACAAGCTAAAATTTAGTAGATCGTTGCTTATGATTTTGATTTTAATCATTCTTTAAGTCCTCCAACATAATGGAAAGCCAAACCCTAAAATGCTGGAGTGCCCCTCAAAACAGGTGATTCAATGTACAAGATCTTTTTCAATATGGGTTCAACTGATACTCCAAAAGCTCAGCTGAACAGAACATACTCCACTTGTAACGATTTCAATAAAAATCTACAAATGTTCACTTATCAAATTCCCATTCAGAAGCCTTACACAAGATCTCTGTAGCGGATATATCTGGACTGAAGTTGCTATTGGCTACAGTTACACAGTCTGTGGGCTGCACATGAGCTACAAGAGGTAGAGAAAACGCTGAGTTTATGTAATGCAGTAACACACAGTGTCTGAACCAGGGGACACTTGCAGCCTACACAAGCCACCTGAGCAGACCTTGCTGTATAATTCAGGTTTCTTTGGCAGCATCTGTAAGCTGGTTTCATGTGTACTTGAAGTTGTCCAAAGATCGATAGTTTAAAGCTGAGCCGTGCTGTTTTAAAAACTGAAAAAGTAAGAAGGCAGTATCCACATAAAGTTTTTAAATAAATACTGGAGATGGCAGCTTATTACATTTAAAAGTGACCCCTGCTGCAAGTAACGAGATTAATAAAGATAAACACAACATTATGATGGAAGGGCTTTCGACTTTGAAAATGAGACTACACACATTCCTATAGATTTCAGAGATATTAAACGATAAACTTCAAGCTGCATTTTGCAAAGCAGATAAACAGTAAATCATTTAAGAGTGCGGGACTCACAGTTTTTTTGCAGATAAACAGATGGCAATTTTACAATCCACATAAATCTCTTTGATTGAAGAAAGAGTTGACATTAAAGAAGCTGATGCTATAATACTTGTGGAAGAGGCTTCTCATTTCAAAGGCAAATAGAGGATGTTGGATTTTTTACGTTCACACGAGACAACATGACTGCCAGCAATAAAAACAAAAACCCATCATAAAATGTGCATTTGAATGACATCATAAGACATCATGATATGGTGTGACATTAAAACAAATATTACACGTTTTAAATCTCCGTGTGGATGTTTGAAACCTATCCATGAAAAACTGAAGGGATTTTTGCTGCTATTTTGTGAAGAAATTCAATTATACACAGTTTATCAGCTTTATAGTCTCGACCTCCAATAAAAATGGTATCACAATTGTGCCATAGGAACGCGTTCTCAATCACTGCGTAATATGCAGCTTCTAATGGAAAATTGCAATCTCAAAAAAAAAAAAAAAGAAAAAAGAAAAATCCCACAATTACAAAGATATGTTCTATTTAGGACCCTTGGGTGGGTCCCAGCCAGTTAATGGTACACTACAACACTACAAGTCAATAGTCTGCCAAGGTAGACGATGCACCCCAACACATTGAAAAAACTGTTCAGGAACAGTTCTAGGCACACAAATCAACCACGACAATAACCAGGCCTCTACACTACTTAAAATGAGATCTGTTAAGATAAGTAACTGAATAAATAAAATAAAAAAACCATGAAGGCCAGGTGTGGCCTGTTCTCTTACAAATCCAGGAATAGTTAAGGAGATAAGAGATGTAGAATTGATTTCGAGTGTTGAACTTGCATTTCGTTTTTCACTGGAACTCTCAATATCAGGTCCAAAAAACTGTCAATACAAGGCAAGGAAGCCATCATTTACTGAAAAACCAAAAGAAGCCTACCAGAGAGATAGCAAAAAGGTTAGGAGAGATCAAATCAACAATCTGGTACATTCTTAAAAAGAAGCAACTGTAGCTTGCCTCCACCAGTGTGTGAATGTGTGTGTGAATGGGTAGATGACTGGGTGTGTAAAGTGCTTTGGGGTCCCTAGGGGGGACTAGTAAAAGCGCTATACAAATACAGGCCATTTTCCATTGCACTGGCCAGCTCTGCAAAACCAACAAATCCAAAAGACCATAAGATAACTCAAGTGGATGAGATAGCCAAATCAAGGACATGCTCAAGGGTCAAAGTCTACAATCAGGACAGTCTTCATGAATAGAAATACAAAAGGCTTACAACAAAGATGAAACCACTGGTTACACCCAAGAACATGAAGGCCAGATTAGACTTCACCAGGAAAACGTGTCCAAGAAAATTGTTGGACAACCAAGATTGGCTTGTACCAGAATGATTGGAAGAGAAAAGTACAGCGAGTGGAGTGTGGAGGCCTGGCAGTGGAGGTCAATAGTGTTTATTGCATATTAAAGAAAACAGTTGATTTCTGAAATGTACAGGGCTATCCTCTCTTCTCGGAATCAGTCAAATGCTGCAAAACTGATTGGAAAGTGCTTCACAGTACAAATGGATAATGATTCAAAGCATACTGCAAAAGCACTCGAAGAGTTTCTAAAGGCAAAGAAATGGGATCTTCTCCAAAGACCAAGTCACACACCAGATCTCAACCCAAACATGCCAAACTAAACACAGAGAGACCCACCAAAAGGCAGCAACTGAATGTGGCCACAGTAATGGCCTGGCAGAGTATTTCATGGGAAGAAACGAGATTTAGCTAGTTTGTCAATTATACTTGAGCATCTGAAAATGAGGCCGTGTGCATAAATTTTTTTTAATTCCTACACAGTTCGTGGAATATTTTTGTAAAACTCTATCAAGTCGAAAGATTGTATTTTAACCACATCTTAATTGCTGGGTTTCACCCCATGGGAAATTATTTGCTGCCAGGATCCCAGTATCAGGTACCACAGGACACACAAAGGTCTTGGTTGTACTTGAAGGTGTCTAAAGATGGGCTAAAGGAGAACTAAAACAGAATTAGGTGGTTGACTTTAAAATTGCTCATCACTATTCACTGACAATTGAAGTTTCAATGAAGTACCTCTATTTATACAGTTTTTAAGCCAAAAATACAAAAATATGCAGAGTTTTGTTTTAACAGAGGAGAAAGAGTCAAATTGGTTTTTAAAAAAATCTTTTTGTAGGTTTTTTCTACACACCAGAGCCGTCTTATTTAATCTACATGTGCTATATGTCTTTAAAGATGTTTGAATTGGACAAATACTAAACCCGTACAGGATTAAGACATGCAAAATACAGTACAGTGCCATAAACCCATATAAAAGCAGTTCAACTTTAAACTACATTTTGAGAATCTGGAAAACATTACCTTTCTCCCCTCATGTTTAAGTAAGTGAAGTAGAAAATTGTAAAATGCTACACTTGAACACTGCAAACAGATATAGGGAACTTGGTAATTATCTGTAAAATTTCAGATCATACCAACGGTTTCGTTAAAGCGGATGCTTCAAAAAAAATCTTCAGATGATGTGCTTTTATCTTGTGCACAGCAGACATCACATTTCAGCACTTTAGGGCTTTGCGGTTTTCATTTTCATATCATTTTCATATCTTAATGAACTGTTTGTAACTAAGACTGGGAATACGTTTCTACTACCATTGAAACTGCAGCAAGATCATAGGTTGATTACTATCACACAATCAAAGATGGACCTTTCACACTTTTACCTTCACAGTGGCAAACTGATTGAAAGATTTTTTTCACAACAGACATTTTGTGCCACAGCAGGACAAGCGTCCATGGAATTAAAGACATCGTTAATTATCCATTTACAATACAGGTTCCTATAAGCTGTCCTAGTCAGCCAGCATGCACAATACCAGGATCATCTCTAAGTGCAATGCACGCATCATTAATATAACTGAAGTCTGTGCTTTTCCTGCAATTACAAGCCAAAATGTCTGCCGTGAAATACGGCTTTAGTTCAGCGCTTTGCAACAACTCCAGTAATGACAGTGATTGCATGGATGCATTGTTGAATTTAAGGATCAGCTTAAGTACGCAAGAGATGGGGAGGTTGCAAGGGTGATTTTTCTCCAAGTATACATTGGAGACGTTTAGCAGTTTGACAGCGCAGTAATGACCATAGAGATTGGTCCGACACTTTAGCCTCTCCTTTACAAACCACACTTTACAAACCTCGAGTGATGACATTTGGTCATCACTCGAGGTGGAAAAGCTGATTGGATTTTGAAAACAAATACGCACCTGTGCTCAGAGCCACACTTACACAAACCCGTCAAATGCTTCAGCTGCTCTCAGAGAACCATTTTTCCCCCTCAAGCATAACAGCAAGGCCTTATCTTATCCACTTCAAGCAGTGATGCCTCTTGTGATGAATTTCTAATGTGCGAGAACTGGGAAAACTATTATCTGGACTTGGCAGTTTTCTTTGGCTGGCCAATCACCCACCCATCCCCTCCACAGTTCCAGCTAGGAGCCCTCACTCTAGCTTTCTATCTCCATAAATTGTCCCCTCACCTCTGAATATTTCCTGAGATGAATGAAATAGAATTCATGTCATCAAAACACATGTATCTCCCCACTTGCAAAGAGAAGGGATCGTGGATTTTATGTGGCCCCAGTCTCTGAGTGCTCTTTATTACAATGCACCAGTTACTATTTTTTAAGGTCACACCTTCTGGCCAGATAATAAATTAGCATTGAGCTTTGAACATCATTTATGGTAATACATGTTTGTAGAGATGCTATAAATGATTGTGCTGTAGCATTTTAACATAAATGATTACAATCTTTGAATACAAAGTAATTACTATATATTAAATAGCTAATTATTGTTGCTGCGTGGTGTGAATGCACAGCTAAATCAGACGTGTTAGCTCATGTGACACTGGGCAGTATATGCTGATATGCTGTTACTGAGCTGCTGGTGGTGCTAGTGGAGGTTGCCATCCATACTGAGCAGCCAAAAAAAAAAAAAAAAAAGCCGCCAGCTGGCCAGGGGCCATGAAATGCACAATTAGTCCTGGGTCAGTTGCATTAGGTTTTCTCAAAGGCAAAAAAGTCGATCAATGCGTGACTTTGTGCTTGGTATAAACTGAATATTTGGCATTTTTAACTGGCAATCTAAGAGGTTGTTGACTTCAGTGGATGAGAGGAGAGATAAATGTGAAACGAGCAGGTTTCACGGCAAGGAAATCTTTATACGAGGGTCACTCGAGGGTCACACTAATCACTAGTGCGCCGTGAACTCTGACCCTTTCTTCCTTCCTTTCCTTTTAATACAGCCGAGCTTTAAACCTGTGCTTATTCCTTACAGAAAAAGTACCCCCGATAAAACAGTCACGTAAATGACTCCTGTGTTGTAAAGACAGCACTTGATTCCCAGATTATAGAGGGTACCAGGCTACCCTCTAGCGGCACGGGGAAGCGATGAACCGTGTCACAAAATAAGTTGGCTGCCTCAGACGGATAAAGGGTAAACGGGATACCAAAACTGATGACAGCAAAAGTCCTTTGTGGCGTAAGACGACGCGGAGGAAACCGTGCGGGGAATTCCAGTGCGTTAACGGGAGATGTTTACTTTATATGCAAATCAGCTTCATCGACACCAGAGGTCTTATTTAAGGCCCGAGCTCGGCTTTTTTTTCTTCCTCCCCTGACTTTTCAAGAAAGAAAGCTTTGATGTTAGCAGGGAGGATCGATGCCAGGGAAAGAGAGCGAGAGAGAAAGAGGGAGAGAGAGGAGAGCGAGGGGGTGTAGGATGCAGAATGAGAATGTACTTCTGGGGGTGTGTGGGTGGGTGGTGGTGGAGAGGAGAGGGAGGAGGAGGGGGGGTAGTCTGCCGTCATCATACATAGCGCCTCTTTTTTGAGCAAAGCCTTTATGAAACCAATATTTCTGCATGTCCATCTCTGTGGAAAGGAGAGAAAAAGCCACAAGTGACGTTTTCACATCCCAATCCGCTCCGCATAATCTGGACACAATAAAGTTTGTCAGGTCGCGTCGTTCTCAGAGGATGCGGGCTCAAAATGTAACTGGTTGACCTTACTGCGCCATTTACTTCTGTTTCATTTAGCACAATCTGTCAGAACAGTTGCTGTACATGACGACGGAAATCAAGCGGATGGGTGGTGTGAGGTTCTCCGCAACATCCTTCTGTCATTTGGACGTGTAGGCCTGCGGTGCCGCTGCGGAGGAGCAACTTTATGGGGACACACTAGGGATGGGGGGAGAGACACATTCGACATTCATTGCCCAGGTTCAAGACCGAGCAATTTATTGCTAAGCTGCAAGTGATTCGACTAATTGGGCACGTGAGGGAAAACAAGCGCATTTACCCTCCATTCAAGACCATTTATCAAATATGGCTTGGGGATCTTTGGGCATTAAGGAGACCAATAGAAGTGTAAAAAGTCTAAGAATTAAAAAAAATATCAGCCAACAAGTCGGATCAATGCAAAGAAAGCAACATACAGGGAATGGGATCAATCAATGATTCCGAAACGCACGGCACAATCCGTACAATGTACTTACATAGAGGTGATGTTTTTGAATAACTCCGCTATGTCAACGCTGGTCCCATTGCTCCCAGTATCTTGCAGGGCGAGTAAAGGGAAAAACCTGCCGTTGTCGGACTTATTGCAAAAGATCTCTGTTTGAGAGCAGCTGCAGGTCGGCGGGCAGTCCAGCATGGAGCTCAGATAGTCCTGGAAAATGCTCATCAGAAACAAAACCCTCCACCAGCAAATCCGGATCGAATGAAACCATAGATCCATGTCTCCGGGCAAAGTGGGGAAATAGAAGAGGTCCCGATGTCCTCTGGGTTAGAACAGAACGACAAAAGAGAAGAGCAGGAGAGTGGGAGGAAGGAAGGAGGAGGATGGTTGGTGCGTCTATACAGAGGATGCTCTATGCGAGCGTTTCTGCCGTGGATGGATGCTGTAGTGTCCTTGCGCGTCAGAGATTGGGTGAAAAGGAGGAGGAGGGGAGGAAAGAAAGAAAAGACGCAACAAAAATAACGCAAATCAAAAACAACAAAGCGAAAAAATGTGAGCGTCCACTCGTCTTGACAGCACACGATGCATGGTGTTCCCCTTAATGCCGTGCTTCTGATGTCGTCGTCGCCTCTCTCCAAGCAGGACCAGGACGACTGGCTAGAGAGCAGAGAGACACAAAATGAGAAGTTGGAGCATCAAGTCCCTCCTACCGGCTACAGTCATACTGACACCTGCAGAAACTGCATGCAATCAACAGTGATTACAACTGCACTATACAAGGATTGCAGGACTACAGAGCAACATGTAGCCTGATATAAGATTTAAAAAGTAAAAATGCAGGGGCGATAAGCTGATTCTGTCCAAAAAAATTGCAAGAGATTTTACTGGAGGATTGATAGATAAATTATTTATTGTTATTTTATGTTATCTTTTTTATTCGTGAGATAAGATTAGACCCACTTGTTGGAAGAATTCCCAAAACATTTCCCCCAAGAAGCTACTGAGGATTACCTGTATAAGAACACCCAATGCACTTAAAATGGTCATTTTTGTCGGATATTTTTACATTAAAAATCTTCACATAGCTAGTTAGAAATTTTTAAAATGGCATTTACACCTCCACCTGACTAAAAAATTCAGAACCTATGAATATGCAAGCATTCATCAGTCAAGCTGAACTCCTTCAGGCATTAAAAGTTCACCAAAAGTCACATTTTAGGTGAACTTAGGAGAAACTTTCCACTTTCAGCCGACGGATGTAAAAAAGAGCATTTGAGTGTCAAACTCTGCAGTACATCATTCTGCACAGTGAAGCTCAAACATCCCAAACGAGTCACTGAGTGACTTTGAAGGATAATTTCAACATGGCTGTTTTCCATCCACGCGCCCACTATGGCTCTATAGCTCATACTAGCGAGAGAAAGAAACTATGACTCAGACAAAACAGTATCAGCAGCTGGGCAAGTAGTGACAGCTCTCTGATTTTCCATTTTAAACATTTGCTTTTGTGTCTGACTAAAGGTAAACACAGAATGTAGTCTCCTGAAATATCCAGCTTGATAGCTTTTCCCAGTTGAAGATTCACAGAGCCACTAGAGCCACATTATTGGAAAATACTGCAGGTTGAAACAATTACCCCTTAGGTAAACAAATTGTATAAGAATAATTAAACAGAATCTCTACCTTGAGTATATACTCAAATAATGTGCTTTATTGCTAATTTAACTGTATATTTGAGCTTTACAGTTTGGAGTGATGCAGAATTTGACACTAGAAATCGGATTTCATTTTTAGCCCTGTACCTCTCACTTTGTTTTCTCACTGAACTCTTTTTCTCCCTGTAAATTCAATGTCTGTCTTGTAGCCCCTTTCTGTGGGCTTTTGTTTTTTCTCTGTTTTTTGTCTCTCCTCTCAGCCGTCGTACTCCTGTCTGTGACCCGGAAATCAATCTCAGTTATGCCAGGTTGAAGGATTCTTAAACTGCATCTGGAGGAGAGAGAAGAAAGGAGATAGGAAACATTCTGAAGGAGCTATAATCAAGGAGAGGTGTGAAACACTGTTGGAATATACAAACCATGGCAAGAGGAGAACTCTACCTAGATGTTCCTTTCTATGAGCAAGTTTCAGTTTTTCAAGATGATCAGCTGCATGGCTGAAAAGGAACTTTCTGCCTTTCACTGTCCATGTGTATACCAGTGTGATTTAAAAATACAGTATATGTATCTTATTACATTCTGCTATGATGTGAATTTAATTTAATAATATACCCAGCATGTTTTAGTGTAATGACTATTGTTTCCTTAATATGGCATCTAAAAAAAACAAAAACAAAAACAAAAAAAAAACAAATACAGCAGGGATTGAGCTAACAAAACAACTGACAGATGATGCCATATTTTTTAAACATTACATCTCCAAAGATTGATTCTGTTCCTAAGCGAAAACCTGTGATCCCGTGTGTGTCAGGAGTATCAGAACAGCTGACACGCATTTTTTCTAAACACTGTGTCTCTGTGGCTTTTAAACCCCAAAACACGCTGCACCAAAAATTTGTCCACCCCTAGGATCGGGTCTCCCAACACAAACAGACACTTAACACTGTTAAGTGTCAGGAGGATTGCCAGGATTTATACATCGGGGAAACCAAACAACCTGTGGCGAAGCGGATGGCACAACACAGAAGAGCTACCTCGTCAGGCCAGGACTTTGCAGTCTATTTACACCTACAGGCCAGTGGACACTCTTTCAGTGATGAGGATGTGCACATCCTCAACAGGGAGGAATGCTGGTTTGAGCGCGGAGTCAAGGAGGTCATTTACGTGAAAAGGGAAAGACCATCTCTGAATCGAGGAGGGGGCCTAAGGGTACATCTGTCACCATCTTACAATGCTGTGATTGCAGCCATTCCCAAACTCTCTGTGAATGGTATACATGGCCATTGATAAGTGGCCTTTGATCAGTGGTTGTTGATCAACGGTCATGAGAATTTGTATAATTATGATGAAGGAATTGACCTCCCAGCCCATTGTTCCTCCAGCAGTGCTATTTTCAGTCATTATGCAAATGCACTGTTTATAAGATTGGGGAAACCTGCAGTCAGCTGAGAGTGAAGAAGTCACTCGGATGAGTGATGAAACGTTTCTCCCACTGAAAACGCTACGTCCAGATGAACAGAATCAACCTTTGGAGATTTACTTACCTGGATGATTGAGCACGCATCAAAACATTACCAATGATTTTCCTATTCAATTATAATATTTAATTTTAGTTTTGCTTCTCTGCAGCCTTTGGCACCAATGGTCATGACATTGTAACTGACAAATTATTTACATGTGTCACATCTCTGGCACTACTCTCACATGGGTTTCATCATATCTGACAGACAATTCTGAATTCATATTAATAGCTATGTCTAAATCTGCTCCTCCTTCCCTCGGGGTCCACCGAGGTTCAGTCCTTGGACCAAATGTAATCTAAGTAACAACTTAAACCATAGCATAGCAATCCTATCATTACTATGCTGATGATACACAGCTGTACATTTGTGTTAAGCCTAACCACATAAGCTAATTACATATGGTCAGGCACCTATATTATATATGTCAGGGCTGCTGAGACCTTATTCAAATGGTGAACCTTTCCAATCATCTTATCTGGATTTGAAATCCAGAGGCAACAATGCTTTTAAGATTGTAGCTCTTTGGAACTTTGGAAGAGCCTCATTCAGCCTGTAAAGCTGGCAGAATTAGTGCTTTGTTTCAAGTGGCTGTTGAAAACTAATCTTTATAGATTTGCTTTATTGTTAGCCCTTGTTTGTCTTCATTTCACATCAAATGCATGAAAGTATGTATGTATATATGTATATGTATATGTATATGTATTATTATTATTATTATTATTATTATAGATAAACTTACCACACCACAGAAGCAAGAATATTACATTATACTCCTACCCTGAACTCCTTTTCCATCATGTCTCTCCCTCTGCCTCTCCTGTTGGTCTAAGAGGAAAAAGATATGAAGAGAAGAACTGAGGAAAGATATTAAGAATGTACAAACTGAGGAATTTTTAAAAAAGTGTGTTTCTGCATGGAGGTGTGGCTTCTTAGTTTCCTGCATTTCTTGCTTTGCTTCGATCAGCATACACACCTGTAGCCCATTAATCACCACCCCACAGGAGATCTATCATGGCTCTACAGTCATTCCCACCAGATTGTTCTGCCAACTACTGTAGGCTAAAAGAGATACTAAGTTCAGTCAGTTTTGTGCATGTGTGTGTGGGTGTGTATGTGCATCTAATTCTGTCTAATTCTGCTTTCTTGCTTTTAGGCTTCTTAATGACATCACCTGCCAGCCTAGCTCTGCGTTCCCATTCCAGTTCCACTACTGTAACTTCCACCTGCCTACCTGCTTTCACTCTGGTTTCACTCCACATTAGCCAAGCCTCAGACATCAGTCCGTCGTCTTCCTGCTCCCTCAGCTCTAGCTTTGCCAAACATCTCATTCTGCTCCTTCCGTCTCCACTGACTCATCATACTACAACCCAGACATTGGAGCATTCATTATAAAAGCCTTCTTGGAAGTTTTTCCAGCTTGACTCGGTGTGTTTTGGCTTTTGGTTTGTGAAGCTTTAATTCAACATAACAATTTAGAAAAAAAAATTCTCTATTATACAACCGCCCATACCCAAATATGCAACTTACATATACATAGTTTAAAAACCAGAGAGTTAACTTTTTTTATCTGAAGAAGGCAGCAAAGAAGTCAAAGTATGGAAGTATTATCTGCATTTCTTTATAATATCAACTTAAATGAAAAGTTTTCCTCCTACATAAAATTTGCTGGAGGAATAATTACAAAATTAGAAATTTTGATGGATTATCATATGCAGCATCGTACCAAACATTGTGAGATTAAATGAAAATTGTTTGAACATCTTTAAAAGACACATGACCTCTGAGGGTGTCCTGTGGCTTTTAGGACACTGGCAGCGCATTCTTTAGGTTCCTTTGTTGGGCGTCAGTAGATCACACTTGCTTCAGGATATCTTAAGGATGTTCTGTCTTAAAAGTCTGGAAACTGGATCAAAACCTCGAAGTGAAAAAAGACCTGATGTCCTTAGAGCAGCAGGGATGTCAAACTCGTTTTACATCATGGGCCACGTATAGCACACTACCTATGATCCTATGTGGGCCGAACCAGTGAAACTCCCCTTTCTGTCACAGAAAAGGGAAATTAAACTATACACTTAAGAAAAAGAAGAACATTTTAAAGGGTGCATTTCACATTATCTACATGATAAAGAAATTCTGCTGTAGTATTAGTAGATGAAAAAAATCTTTCAGTGTGGCTCTTTGGCTTAAATTGTAAGAAGTAAATGTTTAAAATACAGAAATCTATAACTTAATTACTTTGGTGTAGTATGAGTCCAAAATATATGCCCTCCTTCCTATTTTCCAAAGCCATCCAATGGGCTGGATTGAAGTCTTTGCCAGGTAGATTCTGGTCCCCAGGCCTTATGTACCCTGGCCTTAGAGCGAGTCTTGAGCAACTTTTAGAGTGTGGTGGGGGTATTGTCCTGTAGGGGGAGACCACTGACACTGGGGAATGCCACTGGCTGTGGCAGTGGGTGGTACACATCAATGGCATAAACATGAAAGACAGGAATTCTTAGCAGAACATAGCTTTGCAAATAGATGATCAATGTTATTCACTCTACCTGTCAGTGGTTTTATTGTGTGTAGTCAAGGATGATTGTTAGGCACTGTGACAGTCCAGAGGCCCGAACAAATAGGCTCACTGTGTGACAAATGATAGGCCAGGAATTTAATAATTTACTAATTAATTTGTAGTTCAGTCAGATCATTTATGTTTGAAATGATTTATTACAGCAGCAGAAAGAATATAGGAGGAGTTTGGCGCAGATGCCAAACTTTAATTTTGTATACTTATGAGTGTATAGATGGGAATTTCTGGAGCTTATAATGAGAGGGTGTGTTTGATATATGATTTGAGGAGAGTGAGGCATGTTATGTGTGTATAATGCAATGGAGCTCAAGCTGATTGCCTGACTCCTGGCAGACTGTACTCTATATGCATAAATGGCAAAGAGTTTTATGGGGAGGGCTCGTCTTGGAAAAAATATCTTAACAGTTGCACAGCACTGCAGTAAATGTTGTTGCTACTTTCCACTACTGGGTGTAACTACTTCATTTTCAAATACACAATCTAAAGTCACTAGTTTTGTCTAAGGACAAAAGCTCCTTCTCTCAACTAGAAGAAAAATGTATCACAACATTATGAATTGTTTGAAGAGACATATCTTTTTGGTTCTCTCCTTCTTCTGATAGTTGGTCATTTGAGTTTTAGGAAGGCTGGACAGAAATGGAAATGGGCAGACACTTTTTGACTCTGACATAATATTACATTTGCGTTGCTACCACATTTTAATGATCCAAAACAGTCAAGCAATATTAGTTTATTCTGGAAGACAACATTAAACACAGCTTGTCCTCATTTTAATGACACAGCTTACATTAAATTAATGCACAATTTTATTGGTGAGAGACAGCATTGTCTGCATGTAAAGAAGTTGGATTGTAATTGCATGCTTGCGCATGCACACACACACACACACACACACACACACACACACACACACACACACACACACACACACACACACACACACACAAATCCAATTTTCATTGTGCAACTTTACTTATAATCACTACTTTTCTACATTGAAACTAGGCTGTTATGCTTTTCCAAAGTATTTAAATATTTAAATTAATCATTATTAGTAGTAATAAAGATGATAAGCTGCAATAGCCGACAGAATATGAAATAAACGTCAGCAACAACAGATGATCTTCAGAAAAGTGAATAACCATTCCAGAGATGTGCAGTTCAATGTGCTCATTCAGTGTGTTTTTGTGAATTTTTATTCATTTTGATCAATTATAATTTATAAATGAATCCGTTTTATAAGTGTTCCCATGTCCCATTCTGAGCTAGTGCTGCATACAGGTGCAAACCAAGTGCACCTTTTTTTCAACTTTGCCCGTCAAAATCAATTTGTATCACGTTCACAGTATATTGAGTCCAAGGGGAAAACTATGTACTGAGTGACAACCATACACCAATAAAAGAGAAAAAGTAATAGATAAAAAATTCAAACTAATCCAAAGTAAGGAAAAAAAAAATTAAAATAAATATTATGCTAAAAAGCATTTTTTTTTTGGTTTATTTAACTTATTTATTCATTTACAATTTCACTATTATAATGTATCATTTATGTTTAAAAAAAGTGAAATTGTTTTTGTCACATTTAATCTCTTCTAAAGTTAATCTGAAAGCTCTGTTTGAATTGTCTCATGCATTCTAAAAGATTTATTTGTCACAAGGCCGGCTGATTGTGACAACCACCTGTCATAGTCTTTTTGACCTAATCCAAGATGAAGTTTCATTTTTAAAAAACTAAACAGATATGACAGCCCTTCGAGAATGGTCTTTTCAAGTGTCATCCAGAGTGCTATGAAAATGTGGCTGGCTCCTTAGATGCCTCCCGATCCCCTGATTCCATCCTGAAGTTCTATTTGTCCTTGTCTTTGAAATATTTCCATTAATGAAGTTTGAAAAAAAAATTCATGAAATACCTTATCAAACACATGACAGCCTTCCGTTGCCAAATGAATGAGAATGAGTGGAACTGTCACTCTCTTGTTCCATTAAACCTCTCTGAGCAGTTGATAGATTTTATAAAACCTGTATCTTCGCTGTGGCCTACTTCTCACTAAAAAGGCCAACCAGGTGACAGAGGAGACGTACCCTGGAAAAAAGCCTCCATCTTACTTCCTCCAACAAAACCAAGCTTTGGTTGATCAACCATTTATAAACTTCCTACACGTCTTTACTGCTAAGCTGGTCTGCTAGAATGAAACACCCAATGAAACTGTACAGTCTTCAAAGAGTCTAGCTGAAGATGAAGGGCTGTATGAGCAGAGCATGGACTTGTTGAAGACTAATTAAGTTGTGGGAGTGTTCTGCTATGTCTCCAATCTGAGCAACTTAAAAGAGGACATGCCCTCAGATCTCTTGTACCACAAAGAAAGGAGCAGTAGGCAAGTCTTAAAGTTTAGCAGAACATTGCTATAAAAACCAAGTTAGTTTTTTTTTTTTGCACATGTTCCGTTCATATTCACAGACTTGCATAAATTAGAAAAAGCATATTTTAGCTGATAAATTCATACTCTGGAAAACATCTCTAGATCTGTGCTTTTATGTAGGAAGTTAAAGAGGATGTATAGATAGTTCCTGCATAAAGCCCCCTCAACTCAAAAATGTGTTTTTCTGTTTTGACGTTTGTGGGTTATTGATGTTTACAGAGTCAGAGTAATGGTAAAGTTATGGGTATTTTTATTTCATATATTATGTTGTATTTGGAGTATTTTTTAGTTGTTTTGAGTTTACGACTCATGTCTGATAACTTAGCCAGATCTTTCTTGTAAAAGAGTTTTCATCTAAATGGGAATTCCTGGCAAAGTGAAGCTAATAATAACAGTATTAGTAAAACGTATTATTGGCATTTCTCCTTTTGAACACATAAAAGAAACTGAAAAACATAATGTTTACTTCCATTAAGTCACCTTAGGGTATACTTCTTAAGACCACTTAATGGTTGCTGCGTGTGCATGGTAGGGATGACACTTCGGGGTCCCCATAATATGTATAGAAGCATCCCCATGTGGAATTACTATGTATAGGTCAGACACTTATGTCTTAGATACTGAGTTAAAACATAATGCTATTTAAATATCAAAGCTGTGCTTTTTTCCCTCCTTTTCCGTACTGTAACCCATTATTTTCAAGGTATCTGAGTAAGATTTTGAAAATAAATGACAGGGCACATACACTTATGGCCATCGTAATTTCTTATCATTTTTTTGTATCTCTGATACTAAACCATGTCAGATCCTTAAATACAATCCAACAAAGTACTAACAAAGCTATTATAGATACCCAGGCCAATTTACTTCTCCAAAAGCAAGTTGGCTGAAACTTCTTACCACTAAGAGAAAAGAAAGAAAAGCAAAGAGAAACAAAGACAAAGGTGAATGAAATACACCAGTTTGTGAAGGGTAAAACAGCTATTTCTAATGCTCTATGACTCCACAGATCCTCAGGGAGAGACATGATCTAGAAATGTGGCTTGAAAAAACAGTGAACCTTCGAATAAGTAGTTGACCTCCTCCAGAACACATCATCCAGAAAGTCACAAAAGATCCAAGGAAAACATCCAAGGAACTTAGGCCTCTATCACTTTAATAAAGGGCGATTTATATGAATCTCTTTTATATAGCACCCATTAATAACATTAGTCATCTCAAGGCACTTTGTACTGCAGGGTAAAGACCTTACAATATCAGAGAAAAAGTCATTGTTCATGACTCCACTGTGATAGAAACTGGGCAAAAAAGACTCTACAGGAGAGCAGCAAGACAAAAACCAGTTGCTCACTCAGAAAAATATTGAGGCTCAGCTAAATTTTGCCATGTTGGATAGCGATGACCCTTAAACTTTGAGAAAGAGTGCCTTTTTGACTCACCTGTCAGTAAGCAGTTCAGCTTACTGACAGGTGTTTTTGGCATACTCCAAACACACAACTCCACAGAAAGAACATCATAGCAGTAAAAGAAGAAGAAAGCACTGTAATGTTGTAAAGGTCCCTTACTGCTTTAGCACCACGGTGACTTCCCATAACTCAGGGAAACATGAAACATGAATTCGGACTAAAAATCCTGAAGGAGAACATGAGGTCAAAGGAGCAAGTCCACCTCTAAAGGGCCTAAAAGAAATGAGATTAAAGTGTGGAGCAGCTAGTAAAAGTCGAGACCCCAACCCCATTGAGATGGTGTTGTGGGAGCTGAAAAGAGCAGTTCATATTCACAGACCCTCCAGTGTGGGAGCACTAAAGCAGTTCTGCAAAGACGTCAGGGCCAAAATCCCTGTAAAGTAATGTCAGACACTCCAGGTCTCCAGTTATCAGAAGTATTTGGTTGCTGCTGTTGACACAACCAACTATTAAGTTCATGGGGGCAATTGCTTTTTTAAATTAGTGATTTTGGTATTGGATAACCTTTTTGCTTCAATAAAGCATTTTTTCAAATCACTGCAGCTAAAGAAGAAATTGATAAGTGCTTGAGAGTTTTCAAGTGGGACCTCAGAAATTACAATATATTGTAGTCATAGCACAGGAAATGAAGGTAGTCACGGTGTGAGTATAAGTGGTCACCAAAGTCAAGTGGTAGTTTTAAATAGTGCAGAAAAGTACTTTAGCTTATTAGAGAGTATCATAATAAAGTAGAAACACAAAGCCTGCCCCCTGTTGAGTTTAAATACCAGTATTTAAATAGTGCACTTTTCTTGCACTTGCCTTTGACTTACAGCGCATAAAGATTTTAAACTAGACGTGAGGACTGTAGGTGATGTTAATGGCTGATGAGAGTAGCTGGAAAACATTTCCTATGAGCTGTGTCTCACTACAGGTAGTAGTGCAACAATTAAAACAATAGTTCCTCCACAGCTGAAAAATGCTGTTATATCGAGTCCATGGAGGAAGGACTGTTATGTGGAATTTTTTAAACTAAAGCCCTGAAGCTGTGCAGCTCAGTTTGTCTGTTAGCAGAATAAACTACTGACTCAAAAAGGAGTTTGTCAAAGATCTCTGTTGGCTTGGCGTCTGACCCTGCTGGCTACCGACTGAAGCCTTTCCAGAATAAAACTTCTTTGCTGTTTATATTTTTCTTTCTTTTTTTTCTCCTTTGTAGCTACTTTGCACGTCGAACTTTCTTGTTGTCACAATGGTTCTTTTCTGGGCTGGTCTTTTTTTCTCTTTTATGAAAAAGCCTGGTTTAAAATAAGTCCTCTGTGATCTTCTTGGTAGAAAAAGTGATAAGACAGCAGCACATTTACAGAAATTGCTAAACAAAAGTCGCATACACTGTTAGGATGAGTGCAGCTGACATCCCATAATCTCAAATTGTCTGTGCCCAGATCCATAAACAAAACAAAGCAAAAACATCATGTAAAAGGTTTGGCTTTCCTGGTTCTTTGCTGATTTATCTTCTCTTTTTGATATCTTATTGTACATTTTTCACTAAGCACAATCTCTGATGCTGTAACTCCAAATCGGCTCTCAGTATTACTTACAAGGAATTTGAGCTTAGATCAGCTAATAGTCTCTTCTGTCATAGCGTATTCTGCACAACATAAGTCAATAAAAACCTTTTCTCTAATTTTTTTCTCTGTTATTCATTTGCTGACATTTCTTACACTGCACTGTTTCTGTTACATTTTAGTCAAAATTTAATCTTTCTAATAAGCCATTAAATCATTTACCCACATTGTTCTTGGTAGTTTGCATGTATATTTGTATGATTTTTTTTTTTTACAGGTGAATAAGAAAAGAAAAAACTTACCATCTGTAGAAACATGGTAATTTATTTTCTTGGCAGTGTTCATCCTGAGCAAACCCTGTCATATTTGCCAGTAATTAATTTTCTTTCTTAAAACTTAGGTATTTTCTTTTCACATTTCTTTGGATTTCTGCTTCATTATGAAAATATAAACAAACAAGAACAGGAAAAAAGCATTGTATTGTATATGTATGTAGATATATATGTATGCATGGGTTTTTTTTTTGTTTTTTTGTTTTGTTTTGTTCTTTTGCCTGTCCCATTTGGTTCTTTAGCCGTCAGAATTGTTGTCTGAAGACCAACAAGGATACCCAATGGATTTATTTTGCCAAATGGATCGTCGTGGCATTGCCGTATTGGTCCATTTGATCGACCTTTGTTTTTATTATTTATTTTATTTTATTTTCAGTTGTTACAGACGGGACAGACATGAGTGAGGGATAGGAAAGGGAGAAAGAAAGAGGAAGGAAAAGAAAAACAGAAGGGGAGAGGGAAAGTGAGAAAGGGGAAAAAATAAAATAAAATCTCCTGGATCACCTGTTGAGAGAGAAAGAATAGAAAACAAGCAAAAAAAAACCAAAGCAACATACTAAACACAACACCATTGCATTAATCTAGCTAAGTGTAAACAGCAGTAAATACTAAATATTCAATGTTGTTGTGCAGCATGCAGGACAGACAGCGCACAATGTGCTTTGAAGTAGCAGCCAAGAAAGGTGTAATTTAAGTCTACGAACAGTGAACATCCATGTGCACACCTCTGTGGATCAGCACGCTTGTATTCAAATGGTTTCTACATGTAATGGTCTGCAAGAGGATGTAGAGAGCCATAGCCCTGTCCCCCAGGGCATGAAGCAGGCATGGAGGAGATCCAGGCCCCAGACATCCAGAGGCCCCAGAGTGCGAGAGCCCAAGGAGGACCACTGGAGGGGCATCCGTGCAACTCTCATGGGAAGGGCTGAAGATATACATACATACATGTGGTTTGTTTTTTTTTTACATCTATTTTAAACTTCATCATCATCATAACACAGAATCTGTCGTTTTAATTTTTCATCATTATGTTTTATATATTTTTGATGCTAGTGACTTTGTTGACCTTGTATTACTTGAGCTCACTGCTGTATTCAATGCAGTGGACCATCAGATCTTGATCTCCCATCTTGCCCTAAACTTGTTAATGTCTTATCTGACTAACATATTCTTTTTTGTCAGAGGTCTATAATTCAAAAACATAATATTGCATATAACTTGTATGTTGAAAATATGTACTGTATCCTTGGCAAGTTGTTTAGCAGATACTAAATTGTGCTGTCATAAAATGTCCTCGATTTTAATCAAAATTAAACTGAAATTTTAGTAATTAATCCCACTGGTCTGCAGGCAGTTATACTTGCCAATAGTCTCTCAAATACTGAGTCCCTGGATTTATAATGTAAACCTAATGTGAAAAATTATTAGAAAAATATTTTTGATTCTTGTTAAAATTAGTCTTCCATCAATCTATTAATCCACTTTCTTCTGGGACCGTGGGGCAACAGAGAAGCCCAGATCTCCCTCTCCTGAGTCACTTCCTCCAACTTATCCAGGGCACCTACAAGACATTCCCAGGCCAGCCTAGAGATTACATCTTTCCTTTTTGTCCTGGGTTTGACCCAGGCCCTCCTCCCAGTGGGATATGCCATGAACACCTCACCTAGGAGGGAAAGAGATGGCGACAAGCCGCCATTTGGAAAAACTAATTTACGCCATTTCTATCCGCAATCTTGTTCACCACTCCAGATCTCCATGTGTCAACCAGGACAGCCCTACAACATCCAGAGCCTTTATGAACTCAGGACAAACCTCATCCACTCATCCACTCCAGTGGCCTGGCCATCAGTGACCTCAGTGACCTCAGTGATGGGCAAGTCGTCACCCTCATCCCTAAATGCATCCTCTAAAGAAGACGTGTCAGTGGGATTGAGGAGGTGCTATGCCTTCCACAGCCCAACTATATCCTCTACAGCAGTCCACCATCACTATACAACATGTGAGCACGGCACTGCTTTCCACTCCTGAGTCATCTGACACTTTTTCAGAATCACTCTTCCCACAGTTCTGCCATGTTCCACTTGGCCTGGCGGTACCCATTAGTAGTGTTAGGAAGCACACAGGCTAACCAAGGCCAACAGGACCCCTACAGCTTGAAGGCTCCCTTCACCAATGGTGTTCACCATCTACTTTGGAGATTACCCCCACAACAGGCACCAACCACCTTACGGCTACTGCTTCTTGCAGCAGACACAGCAATGGAGTTTCAAAACATGGTCAATTTGGACTTAATGTCCCCAGCCTCCCTTGGAATATTGTTGAAGTCTGCTTGGATGTGGGAGTTGGAGATCTTGATCAGTTGATAGCTCAGCTCTTCTCCTCTTCAACAAAGGATCCAGAACATACAGCCACAGATCTGATGACATGTTTAACAAACCAATAATTGACCTGGAACATACAGTGCCCTGGTGCCATGTGTCCATATGAAGTCTCATTGAAGTCTCCCAGTAAGACAACATAGTCACAAGAAGGAGCACTCTCAATTACCACCATTACCACACTTGGTTACTCTGAACTGTCATTCAGTGCAAAACATAACAACAGTCAGGAGATGTTCAGATCCAAAGGTTTAGGGAAGAAAACCTGCCATCCAAAGGCAAACCCCCCAACATATTAGCAACAAGCCGAGGGGATACAAAAATAGCCACCACTTCCACCGCCTTTCACCAAGGTTAACTCCAGAGTGAAACAGAGTCCAGAGTCCAGACTGGTTCCAGAGCTCAAGCCATGTGTTGATGAGCCTCGCTATATCTAGCCAGTATCTCTCAACCTCACACAATAGTTCAGGATCGCTTCCCCCCCACCAGCGAGGGGACATTCCTGGTTGATTTTCTGTTAGTTAAGACTTGCCAAAACATTTTAACTAAAGACAACATTTTTCACTTAAGACATATTTAAGGTTAAACCCTGTCTTTCTTTTACTGACCTTGAGATAGCTATTTCTGCTCGTATTAGATCAAAACATAATTACTGCAATTCATTATGCTGGATGGTGCAACTGCATTTGAAATACATGCATAACTGTACCTCTCATTATCTATCACACGGTGGGACATATCACAACTGCAATGTGTAGAAAGGTGGGGTTATTTTTATTCATTGTGTTGTTACTGCTGTTTTAATGATTCCCCCTTCAAATACTTGTTTTTATTTACATTTTAATTTCTTGAAATTTTATGAAATAGTTTACTTGTTTGCTGTGAGGCAGTTTGGTCAAAGTTTGTCATATTTGAATGCAAAAGTAAATTAAGATGCAAGTAACAGAAATATGTCACACTTTATAAATATATAATAAAAAATAAAAAAAAATATTATATATATATATATATATATATATATATATATATATATATATATATATATATATATATATAATGTCCACCCATGCAAATGTGGTCCATTTAGACATGTACACATGGCCAAACCATGGCCAATAGCCTGCTGAAGAAGAAAAGTGGTTTCAATAACTTTGAACATGGTGTGGTTGGTGATAGAAGGGCTGGTCTGGGTATTTCAGAAACTGCTGATCTACTGGGATTTTCCCACAGGACCATCTCTAGAGTTTACAGAAAATGGTTCAACAAAGAAAAAATATCCAGTGAGCAGCAGCAGTTCTTTGTGTGAAAATAACTTGAGGTACACAGAAGACAATATCTGAACACAACACCTCGAAACTTAAGGCATGTGGGCTACAGCAGCAAAATACCACACCAGGTGTCACTCCTGTCAAGAACAGAAGAGTGAAGCTACAAATCGCAAGAACTAAAACTGGACAACAGGAGAGTGGAAAAAGGTTGTCTGGTCAGATAGGGCTAAGGTTTATATGATATTTGGTCTTGATAACAAGAACGCATGGATCCATCACCCTTTGCATTAACAGTCAAGGCTGGTTGCATACAGCTGCATGGGATATATTCTTAATACATCATGGGTGCCTTGGTACCAACTGACCACTGTTTAAATGCCACAATCTAAATGACTACTGATTTTGATCATGTCCATTCTTTTATGACCACAGTGTACCCATCTTCTAATGGCTGCTTCCAGCAGGATACCATACACCGTTATGTCAATATGGATGAAACCATGAAGAATCACGGTCATTCTGAAGGAAAAGGGGAGTCCAACCCAGTACTAGAAAGGTGTAAGTAAGTAATAAAGTTGTATATACTGTAACATATATTGATTTTGATGGTATTTTTCTTTTCTTTTTTTTGGGCAAAAGATTCCAACGTTTCAGTGTCATCATCTCTTGGTTGTAGCTTCATATTGAGAGACATTAAAGTGACATTACCTCTACCAAGACAGCCATTATGCACATTTTCGAAAGGTTAAAGTATTCATTTAAATGCTTTTTTAAAGTCATGATAAGCATACTTACCATGCACTGAAGATGCCTGCTTTCTCAGTCGTAGAGGCACGTTTTCTGTTTTTAGATGAGAAGAACCATCCCAATGGCATCATTAAAGTTAGACCAACAAGTCCATATTTGAATCTTCTTTTGAGCAGGGCAAATCCTTCCATTCTGTTTTTATTCACATTACCTATATTATTATTTATTTTTGTTAAACGGGTTTGCCAGTGTCAGCATCACTGGGCAGAGAGGATAATATGTTTCCATGAATAGACTTAAAAGGTCCCCAGTAATCACACAAAAGAATGCTGTTGTGACAAAAACACCAATTACATCGGTTAGACAAACACAAAGTAAACAGGAGAGAATTTCTGCCAGGTCATTGAGATGACTGAAAAGTAGGCTGCGGTTGCATCAGGTCAGGATCAAATTTCCATGAAAGATATAGTCAGCTAATACTGCAGTGTCAGGAGCATAATTTGCTTTAAGAGATTACGAGATCAATTTTCATGTGTACAAATCAAGACTAATGGAGGAAACCATCAAATTCAGTCTAATATACAGACGTGGATGAGAGATAGTTTTAAATAGTTCAGTTCTGAGAAACATCGCACCCACACGTTTCTTTTGGATTAAGTGATTTGTTGCAGGGATCATTCATTCTGTTGTTCTTGTCCTCAGGGCAGTGGTACTGCTGTCACCCTCCATGTGTGTGTATTTGTGCGTGTGTGTGTGTGTGTGAATGCACAATAGCATACTGTCCTACTGTGTCAGACTACTCTGACAGGTGTTCATATGGCGTATCAGCAAAATACCGATAGTAATAGCAATGGTTGAGACAATTTAACCGTGCATGAGTATTCATGTAATCATGTATTTCTAGAGCAATGACTACTAAGATGTTAATGGACTTCATGGCTGCTATGATTGCATCAAAAAATGGAAGGCATAGATGGTATGCTTTCTGTAAAGCAGTTTGCTGATGAAATTTCTCTACTCAGTGCATGTTTCATATTTGTCTGATTTTTTTTCAATATATAAAGGACTGAAGGACAAATTGTATCAGCAGTTCATTGAAAAGTCAGGTCCTTATCCTCCTCCCGACAAATAAAAGGGCAAAGGACTGATGGGTGACTAAGCTCTTATTGTGTGGACTCTGCACAAGTCTTGAAAACATTATTTTTCATTGAGGGCTAGCAGGAGGGACCATGCGCTTACCTGCTGCTCTCTGGCAGGTAGCTCCAAGCCCTCCTGGGTTTTAAATGCACCTTAGAACACACATGCATCAACATTACAATGAGCGGGTGGAGGGAGGTTCGGAGTCTTCTCTCACCCCCGTTCTCTGCGACCTGCTGGAGCAGGGGGGCTAGGACTAGGAGGAGGAGTTGGCCGTCCGACTGCGGTCTGGAGTGTGGAGCCTTCCTGCTGCTGCGGAGTCAGGGCGGTCTGCCTCCCCCCACCGCAGGGAAAAGGGAAACACCACCTGGGTCTGGGTGCAGTTCCCCCCTCCAGGGGCGGGGGCACCTAGACCCGGTTTGTAGAGTACGCTTGGGGAGTGTGATCGTGTGTACAACGTCTCTTTATGTATGTCTCCACGTTGGTTGAGTGTGGAGTAAGTGCATATGAGAGCATGAGGGTGGGAATGGATGTTTGTATCTGTGTGTGCCTGTATGTCTGTGTCTATATGTCAGGTTGGGTGTCAGGCGCCACCTCTCTGGGGACATCTCAGGCCCTCCAAGGTTTGGAGGCCTATCTCCCCCTACCACCACTTCCCCTGCCAGTGGCGGACCCCCTCAGACATCGGTGCGTTGGTGGTTCTTTGTGTCCGGGGATGGGCGTCCAGGTACACACCGGCTCACTCCTTGGCGGCCGCTTATCGGGGCCTGGAGCCTGGGGCTCGCTCGGGCCACTTCGGAGGTGGGGTGCCCCCGGCCTCTCGGCCTGGGGCTCGGTCACTCAGGCGCAGCTGGCTGCCGGCGGAGCTCACGGGCGCGTCACTGCAACTCCCCCTGGCTTCTGCTCCGCGGCTGCTGAGTGAGCCCTCATCTGGGACTCTCCTCAGCTCTTTCCGGGACAGTGGCGCAGCTGCCCCTCTGTTGGTCTTCCTTGGTCTCTTGTGTTCTGGGGGCCTCTGGATGTCTGGAGTTTTGATCTCCTCCACACCTGCTTCACGCCCTGGAGGACGGGGCTGTGGCCCCCCCACACCCTCTAGCAGATTATTACATGAAGGAACCTTTTAAAAAAACAAAAAACAAGCGCGTCCATGCTCACAGGTGTACACACGGGTGATCACACCCACAAACTACACCCTTTTTGGCTCCTACCTCAAAGCACACTGTGTTCTGTTGATCTTATGTGCTGCACAATAATGTTTAACATTTAGTATTTACTGTCATATTCCCATATATCATTGTGATGTTGTTTATTCTATTACTCTTGTTCTCTTCTGCTTGCTTTCTTTTTTCTTTCTCAGCAGGTGATCCAGGTGATTGATATATGCTTTTTTTTTTCTGCCCGTTCTGTTGGTTTTTGTCTTTTGCCCTTCTCCCCTGTCCCTCTTCTCAGCTGTTTCTCTTTCCCTCTTTCTTTCTCCCCTTCTTTCCCCCAGTCAAGTCTGTCCCGTATTCAGTAAGTGAAAATAAAATAAACAATAAAAGGTGAATCAAATGGACCATTACGGCAAGGCTGGGATGGTCAGTTTGGTAAAGTAAATCCGTTGGGCATCTTTCTTTGCCTTTAGACAACAATTCTGATGGCAAAAGAGCCAAACGGGACAGGCCAAAAAAAAAGAAAAAAAAAAAAAAAAAAAAGAAAAAAAAAAAAGAAAACATTATTTTTTAAGGCTCCTGTGCATGACAACAGTTTATACATTATGATTTTCTTAAAAAGAGCCAGCTGACAAACTGTTGTAGACAAGAGAAAATAGAATTTCAGTTTCAAAATGAAAAGGGTAAGTCAAAAAGAAAACATAAAACATGCACACTAAAAGGAGGGGATTGAACGATAGACTTAGTTCACAGGGCAGTTCTCATAATGTAATAATAATAATATAATGTATTCACATTGCAGCATACAAGCCTAGTTTTCGCTGCATGGTGGTCAGTTATGCTACACTTTACTAAATAGCAACATGAAAATCAGAAATTGTGACATTGGTATAACAATAAAAGCCATATCTGCAACTTCTGATTCAGCAGTTAACTCCTAATGTGGCACCAAGATATTAGACATTGCAGTTCATACTGCACCACTTTTCAAACCTGTATTTAATTAAAAGTGTCAAAATTTATGTCCATGAATACGAATGAACAGATTTAATTTTGTTACAGTTTTACAAACTGCCTTGATAAAATTTCACGATTATTTCATGAAATGCCTCGGACTTGCAAAGGTACGCAACACTTGAACAAATTGAACAAATCTTTTAACTTCCATAGTAACTGTCCTGTGATCATTTTCTGCAATAACGTGAATTCACCAAAACAGTCCACTGTTTGAGAAGATGAAATGTGTTTTTTTCGACAATTCTCCAGCTCCGCTGAGGATGCAGCCAAGGGGCTGCAGTTAACATATCCCACCTCTGCCCACAACAGCTTTATGTTTCTCTATTTTCACATCCATTCTGCTCCTGACATTCAAAGATGCTACAGTCAATTTCTCAAGGTGCGTTACTGTCATCCTGACCTGAGATTTACACCTCTCGATGCCTGTGTTGCACAGGAGAAGAATGTTCCCCCCAGAATGATTACAGTTTATGTTTCTTGGTAGGATATTGGATTTTCTTGACTATGTGGGTTCATCTGTTTGAGGACGGTTGTAAGAAACATGTGTGGACAACCTCTTGTGATCCACACATGACTAACCTGCTCACATCAGAAGAGGCATATAAGCAGACAAACAAAAATGCTTAAATGACAAACTGTCTAAACTGTCATGACCAATAATTTGATCTGCACCTTTTTAGATTATAGAAGTGTGATGGACCAAACTGTGTGCTAATTTGCTTAATTTGCTTTGACATACACTAAGAGTATTTTTACATTTGCACTGTTTAGTCAATTTAAATTAAACTTTTAATTTGGTGCAGCTAGTAATCAATCAAAACAACAACAAGAAAACCTTTTGGAAGAAGAGGGCCTGTTCCAGTTTCAAAAGAAATCCAGAGCAGCTGGTTTATGTGAACAACCTGGTCTTACTTTGATCCAACCCACCTACCACGTGTACATTGGATTTTCCTGTAGCTAGGTAGGCTTTGCTACAGGAAAGCCGACCTAGCTTCACAAACAGTTTCCTGTTTTGACTCTTTTTTTACTGGCGAAAAAGAAAGTGCAACCAGAATGAACAAACTATAAGTGTGGAAATACTAAATTGTAGGTCTTTAGCTTACAATATAAAGTGCCATGAGGTGACTGTTGTTGTGTGAAGTGACATATTTTGTGTACTAATGTTTCTAAAAAGCTGTGCTCAGTCCTTCCACTCAGGGTCCTAAAAAAATTTCAGCTAACACTGGCGGTGCTGCAGGCTAATCAGAGTATTCCGGATTATTCCTTCTCCCTAGCAAGGCCTTCCCGTTCTTCCTATGTGATCCCTAACCATTCCGAGGCCAAATAAGAATTGTTCTAGTTGCTCTAACTCTGAGTCTGCTTCCAGATGGCCATGCCCAGAAAACTTCCAAAGAAGAGCACCCTGTAAGGAGCTTAGATAGAGGAAGCTCCAAGAAGGGCCACAACTCTTGTTGTCAAAAGGAGGGGCTCTTCTTGGAGCTTCCTCTATTTGAGCTCCGTCCCTTTCTCTAACAGCTAAAGCCTTGATAGGAGGAACTTTGATGTACAGAGGAATTCATAGCTGACTTAATGACTGCAAACTGCCCAGTTTCAAACCATCACCCCTCCACCACCACCATACTTTGTGCTGATATACTATATTTAATTGTTTTCTCCAAATGCAGTGCTGTGCATTAATGTCAGACATCTCCACTTAGTCCGGAAGTATTGTGGTTTGGTCAGATGTGGTTTGTTATGCTGCCAGGCATGACATAGGTCTGTGGGAAACAGGGTTTCTCTTGCTGCAAACATTCCACACTTGTTTTTTGCTCTTTCTAATTTTCCTGCGATGAACTTTAGCATTTAACATGCTAACTGAGGAATGTAGATTCTAAGATGTAGCTCCTTACAATACTTAGCATTATAATTTCACTGAGCATTGAATTTGCTGACATTTTCCCTCCTGGGAACACTGTGGCACTGTGTTAAGACACGCCTGAATGATGCAAACCAGCAAATTGCAACAACTTCTGCTTTTATAGAAGTGCTCGCACTTGCTGATGATCTGGTGAATTTGATTAGCAACACCCAGCTGCAACCCCATTAATTCCAGTGGAACTGGTAAGGATTCACATAGGCCTACACAGAGTCCTGTGAAAATCTTTCTTTGTTACAGAACTGTAAGATGCAAGCCGCTGGTGGCAAATCTTAATTCTGTAAAAGTTGGCAAAACAGAGTGTTTGTTGATATGAATTTAGGAGAAACATGCTCTCTTTTACCACATTTTTGTGCGATGTAACTGTGTTACAGTTTTACAGTCTTCCTAGTAGCTTTGCAGTTGCTTTTGTGAAAAGGCATGCACCGTGAGTGAAGTTATGTACACAGTTAGTAACCCCCTTGGAAGCACAGTGTTAATGGGTGTGTTCAAATGCTAAATAAACCAGCATTTCCCCTGAGGCTGTGAGCCTGTGAGGCTGTGATTTGTATGGAGCACAATGGTTGCTGTGAGAATTATTGTCTAAATGTTTGAGTTCTTCCCAAAGTAAATCTTCACTTTGCTACACCATGCAAAAATATATAAATTAATCAAGTGATTAATTTCAGTAATAACAAATAAAAAAAGATATTCATCAGTTAAGAAGCTATAACACTTACTAAATGCGCTTGTTTTCCACCACTGCTTTTTGCCATGCTTGGTTTAGAAAACAATGCAAGTATTTTTATATTCAGCACACACTATAATCACTGAGTGCTGTATTGCATTTAGCTTCATTCTCAACATAAAAGTGCAAAGGTTCCTTTTGTTAAGAGCACCTCTTTTCCCAGCATGGCCACTGGGAGGAGGAAGACACTGGGGGAATGAGTCTGTCATCTATAATTAGAAGCAATTCTTCTTAGCCTGGACTGTTATCTCACCCACCTACTGTACTGTAACTGAAAGGAGCAGGCTGCTTTTTAGCAGTCATCGTTTAAGGTCCTTCTGCTCCCTGCAAGGCGAACACAAACACATCACTGCCATTAGGACAACTACAAACAAAGAATGTGGAGATAAGTTTTTAAACAAGTGAGATTGTTTAAAAGCCTCCATCTTTTTCCTTTGTCTTCACACTGAACAGGACTCATCTGACAAAGGCATGATGGTCTGAGCTGTCATCCTTGGTTAAATGAAACATCAAGGCACCTCCCTGCCACCAACTGATTAAAAATGGATTAATCAAGTTTGGTAAGGGGCAGAACAGTATAGAGATTCAATTTATCACCCCAGCCTATTTAAAATGTAATTACATCACAGGCGTTGATAGATTTGAACAAGGCACAAAGGTTTTTAGATGTTTCAAATTAGCAGAGTCCTGACACCGCAGCTCATTCACTCTGTTAAAGCCTGTGACAGCAGCGAAGTCCTTGCCAGGCGTGTTGTCTGACAGCCTTGGAGGTATAAAAATGATTTCAAGTCTCCAGAATGAAACTAAATTGAGATATCACCCTGCTTTACTTGTGCATGTGAACAGTAAGGATAGAAGTCAAATTTCAGCGTTAGCATCTCTAAACTTCTCTCAATGTATTCAAAAGTGAAAGTTGTTACATTTCAGTCCATTGCTTCCATTTTATGTGGATTTTATGTGAATTATTGAAAGTGCATTTAACAAATGTGACCATGTAAAGAAAAGACCAGATGAGAGCTTTAAAAAGTCAGTTTCCCAGCCAACTAGGAGTGCAGAATTATTAGGCAAGTTGTATTTTTGAGGAATAATTTTATTATTGAACAACAACCATGTTCCCAATGAACCCAAAAAACTCATTAATATCAAAGCTGAATGTTTTTGGAAGTAGTTTTTAGTTTTAGCTATTTTAGGGGGATATCTGTGTGTGCAGGTGACTATTACTGTGCATAATTATTAGGCAACTTAACAAAAAACAAATATGTCCATTTCAATTATTTATTTTTACCAGTGAAACCAATATAACATCTCCACATTCACAAAGATACATTTCTAACATTCAAAAACAAAACAAAAACAAATCAGCGACCAATATAGCCACCTTTCTTTGCAAGGACACTCAAAAGCCTGCCATCCATGGATTCTGTCAGTGTTTTGATCTGTTCACCATCAACATTGCGTGCAGCAGCAACCACAGCCTCCCAGACACTGTTCAGAGAGGTGTACTGTTTTCCCTCCTTGTAAATCTCACATTTGATGATGGACCACAGGTTCTCAATGGGGTTCAGATCAGGTGAACAAGGAGGCCATGTCATTAGTTTTTCTTCTTTTATACCCTTTCTTGCCAGCCACGCTGTGGAGTACTTGGACGCGTGTGATGGAGCATTGTCCTGCATGAAAATCGTGTTTTTCTTGAAGGATGCAGACTTCTTCCTGTACCACTGCTTGAAGAAGGTGTCTTCCAGAAACTGGCAGTAGGACTGGGAGTTGAGCTTGACTCCATCCTCAACCCGAAAAGGCCCCACAAGCTCATCTTTGATGATACCAGCCCAAACCAGTACTCCACCTCCACCTTGCTGGCGTCTGAGTCGGACTGGAGCTCTCTGCCCTTTACCAATCCAGCCACGGGCCCATCCATCTGGCCCATCAAGACTCACTCTCATTTCATCAGTCCATAAAACCTTAGAAAAATCAGTCTTGAGATATTTCTTGGCCCAGTCTTGACGTTTCAGCTTGTGTGTCTTGTTCAGTGGTGGTCGTCTTTCAGCCTTTCTTACCTTGGCCATGTCTCTGAGTATTGCACACCTTGTGCTTTTGGGCACTCCAGTGATGTTGCAGCTCTGAAATATGGCCAAACTGGTGGCAAGTGGCATCTTGGCAGCTGCACGCTTGACTTTTCTCAGTTCATGGGCAGTTATTTTGCACCTTGGTTTTTCCACACGCTTCTTGCGACCCTGTTGACTATCTTGAATGAAACGCTTGATTGGTCGATGATCACGCTTCAGAAGCTTTGCAATTTTGAGACTGCTGCATCCCTCTGCAAGATATCTCACTATTTTTGACTTTTCTGAGCCTGTCAAGTCCTTCTTTTGACCCATTTTGCCAAAGGAAAGGACGTTGCCTAATAATTATGCACACCTGATATAGGGTGTTGATGTCATTAGACCACACCCCTTCTCATTACAGAGTTGCACATCACCTAATATGCTTAATTGGTAGTAGGCTTTCGAGCCTATACAGCTTGGAGTAGGACAACATGCATGAAGAGGATGATGTGGACAAAATACTCATTTGCCTAATAATTCTGCACTCCCTGTAGAGTCAGTTCTTTGAAGTAGGTAGTTAACTTTTAGAAAAACCGAATATAAATATTTCTACAAAATCTTTTCTTACTGTGCTGAATTTCAAAGAAATTCCTCTGCAAAAACCGGATGGATATTAATTACGGCTGACTTGTCTTAGCTGACAAATGCTGTCTCTACTGGGCCATCACATATCTGAGTGATACTGAGACTGGAGTGAAAATTTTCAACATTCACTTTCTGTGATTATCTTTACTGGAGACTACTGTAGAAAGAAAAGAAAAATTAAAAAAAAACAAAAAGGAAAATAAAAAGTGATTTCTAGAGAGCTCACAATTAGCTCCATGGCTGTGAGATCTGAGTGGAAAGCATCCAGAAATGGTTTAGAAAAATGTGGGTTTGTGAGCATAAGGTTGTATATTCAAATCTGTGACCTGCTGGGATAATTAGTGCTGGGAAAAAAGAGAGCAAACTGCTCACATCAGACAATCGTCTCCTGTCAAGGTGCCAGTAAGCAATGCATTTAACACCTAGATGACTCAGCAAGCGGCTCACAATCATAGTGGGAACTTTCTCATAGTCACATTTAAATTAACTGTGATCACACGAAGCAGAACCAGGTTTTAAAGTGATAGAACCGATATGTAAAAAGTATGCAAATGAAAAACAGCACAGTGCTTAAAGCAACCTTTTGTAACATCTGAAAAATGGCTGGTAGCTTTTAATTTAATATTACATCACTGATAAATCCCAAGTGTTTTACTGAAAGTAAAATACAGCAGCTTCACTACTAACAAGGACTAAAAAACTTATCTTTAGCTTTCTCAAGGCTGTTGTTTATCACTCTCCATGCATTTCTTTCCTGTCACTAGCTGGTCACTCCCCTTAAGCCGGGCCTTTACTATGACAGGCACTTTAAGGTTCATATCACGGAGACCTATTAACTTAGCACCCAAATTACATAGGTTAAAAAATAACTGGACTCCTGGTTTTCAATCAATATCAGGAGAATGGACCATGCAAGTGAAGAGAAAGGAGAAAGGCATGCCAACATTTACAGTGGAGCACAAGTGTGATGAAGCAATAGTCTGTCTTATGTAAAAGGAAAAGCCTTTCAAATGTTCAGAGTGCTTCACTGGATGTAAATGAATATGTTTCAGTTTGTCTTGTTTTTTTTTAAATTCAAATAAAACTATCATGTGAGGACATAAGCATTATTTTCATTTCCATAGACTGTAATTAAAAGATTGTAGCTTCCAGGTCTCAAAAGGAGCTTAATCCTGTATCCTCTCTAATGGCCTGTGTGGGGCTGTTTTTGTACAGTGTCAACATCAAAACAAGCCTTCAGCTTTTTAACTGTGACTTTTGATCCATTATCTTAATACTTTTTTCTGATATGAGCACTGTAACAGTGTTTTTATGCTGTCACGGGTGTTGTGGGTGTTGATTTTGATGCTGATTTTCACGTCACATCACGTGTCATGCATCATAATCTTTGTGGCGCTTCGGCTGATTATGCCCTTCTCGATTTTTATACCCTGGGGACGCTGCAGCCGATATTCCAACACAGAAGCTCAGAGATATACAGATACACAGAGGGAGATGTTGCCACTGTTTGAAGACTTGAGACTTTGCAGAAAAAACCTTGCAAAGAAACACTCTGCAAAGTCTTTGATTCCAGTTTTGACTTCTCCTCCTATGTCAGCATTTATATGCCGGTATTGTGTGAGTAGCGACACCTATCATAAGTAGAAGGTCAGAAAATTAGGTATACTTTCAATCATTGATTGAGTCTCATCAAAGATGCAGAAAAAAAATCTATTGAGTCAACAGCAAAATGCTTTCAACCACGAAAATACAACATACAACATCTAATCTATTGAACCATCTGACATGGCAGCAGCAGCAGCAGCAATGGCAAATTGTTATAAACAAACAAAACTCTGGTGCTGCCAGCAAAGCTTCAACTGCCAGTGATGCAGACTTTCTGGCAATCAGAAATCAACTGAAACAGAGTTATTTGAATATGTTAGCATCAGTCCGTGTTTTCATGTAGTCATTGTAGTATAGGGAAGTTATAAATGTGTGTTCAGAAATGCTTATAGATATAATCCATTTTTATATTTCATCAAAATGTTATTCCTGTAATTTTATCTAAGCATATATCAGTGTTTTTATTTGTTATTGTAATGCACACAGACTGTAAATACAAGAATAATAGAAACTATACAGTAACTCAACTTGAAGAAGCTCAAGCCACTATAGGTCACAGATCATTCAATTGTTTGTTTTGATTGTTAATACTATGTGAATCTTTGAATCACCATGAAATATGAAATGAGTGATTATTTCAGTGTGAACATGGCTGTTTCCAAATGCTTCTGTGGTGCTTTAGTGTAATGGACAGACATGCTGGTTTCATCATCTAGCTCTGAAAATGAAAAAAAAAAGAACTATAAAATAAATGTCAAAGTAGTGCTTTAAAAGCAAAAGAAGTAAATTAATCAGAAGTGCCCTGGATTGTTTAGTTATTTATGAAGCTAGAGTTTTTGATCCTCTGCACCTGTCAATAAAATGTACGAGCATGATAGATACCTTCATTAGAGCCTTTTCATGCTGCTGCAAATCAAAATGACACGGTATAAACTAACTTTTGCAGTTGCATCTAAGCAAGTTTTCTTCCTCTCTCTGTAATTTTGTGCATTCCACAACCAGTCTGTGCTAGTTATCAGCTATACACTGCGTCAATGTGTCCTTGGGTGAGACACTGTGGCTCCTGGCTCTGAATCATGATATGAGTTTGAAGCACTAGTTTGTGTTTAGACGTCAGTATTCACAGCACTGATGATGCATTTCATATTGTGCTTCCTTCTCTAACCTGGTTTGCTTTATTTAATTCAGAACAGAGGAGCAGTAGGTGTGTTGCATCCAGCTGCAGTGTGTGTGTTTGTGTGTGTGTACTATGTTTCTGCACATGCTCAATTCAATGTTATTTACAAAGCAGTTAATTCAGGCCACTTTGTAAGTAAAATCCTAGAAAATTATAGAGAGAAAGGGTCCAAGCACCTGTGGAGACAAGGGAGAAAAAAACCTCCCCTTTGACAGGAAAAAGCCTGGCAGTATCAGGTTTAGGGACGGCTTGTGCATAAAGAAATAATATTTGAACCTTTTACCTGTACCTCTGCTCCTGCTTTCCTCTCTGTGTCACTCAACATCTAAATAATTAACCCAATGCTGAATTTAGACTTAAAGCTCTGCTGCGTTAGGGTGAAAATCCTGTATTCATGCGCCAAAATCAACCGTCCACTTGCTGAGATGCAGCAGTGTGATAAGTGGTCGCTGAACTCTGGTATGCCTGCAGCCAAATGTGCCAAGCCTGTAGACAACCACACTGCAGACAGATAATATTGTTATTATGCACAAATTCCCAGTGCGGACTGATTAGATAAATGTGAGTGCATGTGTGCTGTTATTGTTGCAGTAATTATTCACTGGCTATTTTTATTTCTCCCTCTAAACTTCCCTTTCATCCCTTGAATTTTTCTTGGAGCAGGCATGCATGTCCGCAGCATAGAAAGCAATAATGAACAAATAATCACAATTCAGTTTTAATCCATTTTTTATATACTTGGCCCTAAATGCAATCACATAAAAGGGTCAAGACTGTACAATATTACGGAGAAATCCCAGCAATCTGGCCTTGAAGGGGAAAAAAGAACAAGCTAAAATGTGTTGGATAAATATGAATTAAACAAGCAGAGTACAGTTGTGTTAATCCCAAGGATATGTTCCAGTCTCTGTGATAAAATGTTGTGAACAAAGATGTTATGCAGCACTAAGCTCTAGCAGGAGACTAAGAGCAGAGATAAGTCTACTGTCTAAAGCTCTTTGGTGACTTTCAACAAAGCTCTTTCAGTGCTATGATGTGCTCTAAATTTTGACCGAAGCGCTTTAACACACACTTGCTGTGCATATAATTGATTTGAAACAGCTTTTCGAGGATTTTTAAAAAATAAATGGGAGGCTCAATATACTAATTGGTGGAAACACCTGAATCAAGTGCCGGTCTTTTAAGGTCAAGGTTTAATTATAGCAGCTCTAAAAGTCTGAGGTTTTCAGCTTGTCATTAGAGGTACATTAATTCTATTCAATATGAAAGTGTTAATTAAATATGGAAGTTTTTGTCTGCGTAAGGCTGAAGTTTTAAAACAATCTGAAAAAACTTTTTCTTTGGTTTTCACATCAATGAGTAGCTCATAGGGGGGGAAAAAAACAAAGATTATTAGGAATGACTGTATCCTTGGTAGGCAACAATAAATTCAAGAAACTGAATGACTTGAACAACATAAGTAAATCTAAATTGTAAAGATGTACATGAAGTCATTGAATACAAATTCAAGGGTACTGGCTCTTTGTCAGCCTGGTTTAGTGCTCTAAGGAAACCTGAGGTTGTTCTTGTTTTCCTCTGTCAGTGACGAATAATAAGCATATCTGGTATTATGAAATTCTTTTTGTGTGATTGTGAACTATTGTTAAAGGCTGGGTGAAGTTTAGTGCAGCACCAGTTCTCCATGTTTTACTCTACACCCCACAATTGATGATTGGTTTGGAGTTCTCTCTGTTTTAATCGAGGTTCTTACACCACAAAATAAATCACACTAAGACTACTGCTGTGAGTTGGTATTATATAGACAAAGCTGAACTGAAACAGAATTCATGCAATGTCTGCATTATGATAGTGAATCATTACTGCCTGTAAAGCCACATAAGGTGTTGCCTGTTAACTTCTTTCAACCAATTACTCAGTGGCCATCGATGTGCAACCAGAGCGACTGAGTTGTCAGCATTGCCATTGAGCGTGCCGTGCTCTGGTCTGTGTCTGGGATCGAAAGAAATGAGAGATCGGGGGGGATTCATTCCATTGTGTCGGGTTGACAGACCGCTGGACAGCTCACCCAACAGCTCGGTGGCCAGGGAGCAAACATCAGTGCTCCAGCCTGTGTTCCGCAGCAGCGGCAGGTCACTTCCAGGACCTTGAGAAAATAAGGGAGTCAGACTCCATTTGTTTTCCGTCGCTGTTTCCCGGGGAATCAAAGGGGAAGACATTTCCAGCCGTCCCGCCTGACTGGGCCTGACTCACTTAAGAGGTCCGTTTTCGCCTCACTCCCTCCGAGCATTGTTCACACATCCAACAGACATGGCATGTGGGACAGTTCTGGCTTAGCTTGGCCAGAATAGCAATAGAAGCAGAAGAGTGGAAGAGGCAGCACTGTCTGGCAGGGAGGCAACTAAGAGACAAACAGTACTATGAAGGAACAAGAGGAAACATTATAAAAGGCCAAAGTCTCACAACAGCCTTCTTTCTTTTTCAGGAGGCAAGAAAGGTGTGTTTAGGGTGTGTTTGCATATTTTCTCTTTAAAGTTTATGCACTGAGCACTGTCTCTCAAACATGTCACCTATGGCTATTTCTTGCACAAAAAATAAAAAATAAATAAATAATATTTTTTTAAAGTGTTGGGGAAAAGAGAATAGTTTTTTTTTCTCTCAGGGATGAAACCAAAGTGGAAAAGCAATTCAGCAGACTTCAAGTGAAAAATGTCACTTACAGTGATTAAGGGCACCCACTCATGGAGACCAAAGGCAGGAAGAACAACTAGTGACAACAGGAATGAAAGAGACAGTGTGAGATAGTGACTTCAGAGTTGTTAGTGAGACAGGTGCAGAGGTAAGAATGTGGTGTCTGTCACTTTCAGTACACTTCAACATTCACACCGCGACAAGATAAACCAGCAAGTGTGGGCAGTTTAGCAATTTCAAGACTCTTTTCAAAATGAGACATCTGTCTTTTTTCGTCTTTCTTTTTTTTTTTTTTTACTGTGACTGCTGTCATTTAAGTTTTATGACCATGCCTCATTGAAGCTGTGGAGAAGTAAGCAATAAAAACCTAATATTATTTTAAGTATTTAAAATAACAAGGCATTGGTGTCGGATTATGTTTTAAAATGGGAGAGCAATTTTGGAAACATTCATAAGTGATGGCGTGGGAGTTGTGAGCTTTCCCCCAACAAAAATAATAATAATAATTTAAAACAAGCATGCTTCATTTCAAAACTACCTGGCCTCTTAGATTTAGTCAAGAAACAACAAAATGCACCAAGCGTGCTATTAAAATCAATAATTTATTAATATGAATTCAGGTAAACTGCTCTTACAGTGTATAATTGGATGGATTGGGGCAGGACATAATGGTTACAATTGGTTTCTTTTATTTGAAATCATAATTATAGTAGAAATTGCTTTTAGGTAGGTAGTATTATTGAGGTCAAGCCTATGACAATCTGCCAATAGATGGAGGAACATAGGCAATGGTGATGATAACAGATTGACCAACAAAAATACCCACAGCACTCTGTATGGAGGCAACCTAGAGACCGAACAACAGCTTTTTCAGTAGAAAAAAAAAAAAAAAAGCTCGCAAAGAGGATCCTTGTCATTTTCTTCAACATTCAGACGGGTGTGCACCATAAATTTGTCCCCAAAAACGTAATTCAAGCTGAAAGGTCACTGTTTTGACTCAGTGGAAGAAATCCAGTGTGTGTCGCAGATGGTGCTTGATGAACTGACAGGAGTGCTGGGAGTGATGTATCTCTGTACAAGGTGACTACTTGAAAGAGGATGACGGCTGAATTTAAATCATGTACAGCTTTTTTGTTTTATGTTTTTTTTAGTTGCGATCATTGAAGTGACGGGGCTGCTGGATGTATCAACAACAACTCGGGTCAAAAGCCATTTTTTAATAAATGAACAGACACAACTTGATTTACTTGAACAAGCCCCAAAAAATAAAACGAGTTAACAAAATCTACCTATAAGGGGGTATTTTTAGACAACACTGTATATGTTCTGCCTTTTTATTATTTGCTTGACTGGAATAATGAAGAGAAATAGAAAGTGCATGTAGAGCATATGAGATGAAGATCTAGTTGGTCCATGGATGTTGCAATTAGGACATGACATGCAAGTTAGAAACTAAGGTGCCATGGTGTCCAAATACAAGTTTAAATGGTCTAAAAACTTTAAACGCTAATTTTGCAGTAGTCAGTCAGTCATGGAGAAAGCTGAAACTTTCAGACTTCGTTCTACTTCTGCTTTTTGCAGCATGCTTAGTAATTGCATCATGCAGTACAGGCCCTCCCAATCTGCTCAAAGAATCCATAAAATTGTATATGTCCTACCGCTACTACCAGTGATAATGCATATATACCCCAGAGCCCATTATCTCAATCCTTCCATTAAGAAAACTTAATGGACCAAGGTCACTTTTTGATAGACAGGCCTTGCACTGGGATTTGATGTGTCCTGGTAGTCTAACCTTTACTCTAACACACTGTCTACCACAGTCACCATGAAGTGAAGGCTTCAAACACAACTGGAAACATGTCACATCTAGGAGAAAAGAAAAATCTGACTCACCAAAACTGAATCTGTGCTGATCAGTGATGACATATTTCCTTGAATTAAATGGAATCCAAATACGGTACTTTCATCATGATCCCAGCCAGAGGCGGAGCCAGACATTTGAAACACCCGGGGCTTAGCCCTAAAGGGTGGTATGCATGTGGGATTATTATTATTATTTTTTTTTTGGGGGGGGGGGGGGGGGGGGGGGGGGTAGAAATAACTGAAAGATTAATTAATTAAGAATGACTTCATATAGGGAAAAATATATATCACATGTGCAGGACACCTTAAACTACTTTTTTAATTAAGCAGCAAGGCAGAACAAAGTCGGGGCTGTATCAAGACACGAGGACTAAACCCCAATTCAACCAGACCCAGAACTGATCCAGAATTAAAACAGGACTACAGCAGTTCAAAATCAGGACTACTGAGGACTTAACCAAGACAGAACCAGAATCAGAACTAGATGATAGCAGCACTAAAAATCATCATAGACCTGCACTACAGTTATTTTTTAATTCTACCAAAGTCCACTATTTAGATTCAGAAAAGTTTATATAATTATTTAGCCTTGTTGTGCAAACAAGCCTGCATAACTTAATAAATATAGAATTTGAAAAATAACAAACCTAAAAAGAAACACTAGGTACGAGATACATGAGTACCTATGATACGGTGATACTTTTGGTAAACAACCATTTGACTAACATGTGTGTCTCACCTGCTCTTGTTCCATCTCTGTTCTGTCCTCATTCTCCATCTCCCTCTCGGTTCCTCTCTCTCCCTCTTTGTGCTGACAATCATCAAATATACAGTTGAAACCAGATATTTACAAACTCTTCAGATCAAAACACAAACACTTTTTTAATTGTAACATCCAATCAGACTAAATGTTTATTTTTTTAGATTGATAAATATAAAAAACATGTTTGTTAACTTTAAGAGTAAAGAAAGAAACTGTCTGTATTTCTTAATTGTAAATGGCACCAAATTGTATTCAAAATTGAGCCACACTTATGGAGCTCCACAATTCTTTTCCAGGTGTTTTGGTTGACATCTGATTTTCCCATGTCACAGAAACAGGCTCTGTGTTTTGCCTTACATGCATCCACAGCTGTGCCACCAATTTACTCACATGGACTCTACTAACCAATCAGAAGCTTCTTCAGCCGCTGTTCCCAGCTGTTTGCAAATTGACATTTGTTGCACCTACTTCTTTTTCACACATCGAATGACGCCCAACTAAAGGATTAGAGCTATTACCCAACTCCTATAAGTGCTGCATGGATAGACTTCAACAGTTCACATTATGACTAACATCAAATAAAAAATAATAGCGAAAAAATGTTTTGCATTTGTATGGCCACTCTGATATCATTAAGCAGTCTTTCAGCTTATGCAGAGCTCCACCAGAGAGTTTTAGCATTCACAGCTGTACCCCTCCAACCCTTGGGCTACCAAACCATCTCTAATTTACCTCATGTAACAACGAGTGTTTTGCTTGAGGGTAAAATGAAGTTCTTATGTGGATATATTTAACTGGGCTCATATGAGAGGAAAAAATTTAAATACAGTAATTTAACAGGAATTTCTCCAAAGTTAATTATAACAGGTAAATAAGAAATATTTTTTGACAGCTAACAGGTTTTTTCAAACAGATGCATAAAGCGGACTTAATATTCTCGTGTAAATTATTTAACTCTACAAGAATTGTTTTGAATACTTTACAGTTTAAACTTTAGTGTCTCTCTAGTTCTCTGTAAGTCAGCCTTCTGCTGATTGGCTGCCCAGTGCAAACAGAAGAGTTCATCATCAGGTGGGTAGGGCTTCTCTAACTGAATTGATCATGTTATTAACACTCTCAATGACACTTAGATCCAGAATATAAAAATAGAAATAGAGAAAAATGGAGCACTGTGAAGCCAGAGCTTTTTGTCATAGGGATTACTACATATACTGACACTATTAGTCACCTAAAATCCACAATTATAACATTACATGTTAAATTAAAGTATAATAGGTCCTCCTTAGGTCTCATATTGATAGTTCGCTTTTGGTTTTGATTATCAGGGTAAGGTATACTCTTCATATCGTCATTGCATGTGCTTAATTTCTTGCAACAGTGTTACATTTAGGACAACCACAGGAAATTCAACATTAGGGGCTGTCTAAGAGGATAATTTTGCAGACTTAAAAATAAAAACAGTGACCTGGATCTCTCTCAGCCAGCTTCACTACCGTGTCATCTGACACTTCTGTATACTTACATCGCAGCAGGTGGTAGTGCACAATGCTCCAACATGTTTCCCTGCAATTAGCCCCCTGTGCATTAAAGTAGACGTCAGCAACATACAGCCTCTGTTTTGCCAGTCTAAAAATGTGATTGTTTGACCCAGTGTGAGTTTTGGATATGTGTTGCTATTTCCTTGGGGATTTTTTTTTTTTACTGTTTTATCTCCACCAACAAGACAATCGCAACGTGCCAGAAAGCAAAAGAAGAGGCCGATTCATATCTGAAAGCCTGTCATTATTTACCAGAGGGAGGTTATCTCTGTGGTAATGTTCGTAAATTCAACCTGACCAGAACAAAAAAGCATGAAGAGAATAAATAGAAATTAGAGCCAGGAAATGAAAAAGTCGTGACCTTATTCATTCTGAGGTGACATGAGTTTTAAGATAACTGAAATTAGAGTTTAATAGAGCATTGTGTGTGGAGAAAGGCCTGCATGTTGCTGTGTTGGTGGAGGGACCTCAAAATTAAACACTAAAAAATATTCTTGCCTGTACAGCTATATTCTTTAAGCTAAATTAAGTGAGTCAACCACACTTCCCTTTAAGCAATGTTGATTTATGAGGAGGGTACATTTTGTTTTTAAGATTTTTATTGAAACTACAGTATGTTTGACGATGGTTGAGTCCTTAAAATCACTGAACTATTAAACTTAACATTCAACTTGCACAATGGCATGTAGTAAGTCTCCAGCCAACCCCATAGATAGTTAGAAGTGTTCAGGTTTCTCTGTGCTTTAATAATAAACTGTGACTGCAGCGACTATGTTAGGTTTGTTTTTGTGATTCGTTCGATTTAATTTTTCCTATAATTTTGTTATAGATAAAATGGTATTCCCACTAGTTTTTTGTGCCAGCAGTAAATAGGCAAATGTTAACATAGCAAAATTTACATTCATGGTTAATGCTATGTTTATTTATCTCATTTATTAATGGGGTTGTTTTCTATTTATTTCTTTGTGAGCCAATTCCCTCTGGCACAAAAATGGAAATAATAATAAAAACAACATTTACATGCAAACAGTGGCACTGACAAATTAATAAATGACACAGAGCTAACTGAGAGTTAGCTTGGCATAACACTGACAGTTGTAAAATTCAAAGGCTTGCACTGTGAATCACCACAAGCTTGCATCTGTGAAATGCTAACATTGTATAGCATGCCATAGGATTGCATTTAAGCAACACAATAATGTAAATATAGTCAGATCTTCTTGTGCTTGAATGGCAGGGTTGTGAGATTGATAAGGCTGTTAAGTGACACAGGTAGCATCTTTTCCCAGCTTTTCACCCTGGCTTTAAATCAATTTCATATGTATATTTTCCTTCAGAGAATTACTAACAACTTAATGTACACACAACACACAACATATTCATACTTACTTTTTAATACTACATACAGCACTTTTTCCATCACACACACACACACACACACATGCAGCTGCAACTCTGTTCTGTGGACTTGTATTTTGGACCTAACATGGCTAACAACTGTCCATGTTAACAATTTGTTATTTGCTACCAACACCATGTCTTATACATGAACCCACTAGTTTGACTTACCTAGTGGATAACCTCTTCTGTGTGCCTGCTTAGCCTGATTGCAAAGGTTAAGGTAAGAAAACCCAGATAATGAAGATATACTGTGTATGCTGAACATGCTTCATTGTAAGAACCCAGGTGATTAGGATAAGCAGCAATGGAAGTGATCTCAGGAGAAACGGGAGGTGGGGAGGTAGAACCAACAGAACCAACAATCTGATAACAGATTGACCAACAAAAATACCCACAGCACTCTGTATGGAGGCAACCTAGAGACCGAACAACAGCTTTTTCAGTAGAAAAAAAAAAAAAAAAGCTCGCAAAGAGGATCCTTGTCATTTTCTTCAACATTCAGACAGGTGTGCACCATAAATTTGTCCCCAAAAACGTAATTCAAGCTGAAAGGTCACTGTTTTGACTCAGTGGAAGAAATCCAGTGTGTGTCGCAGATGGTGCTTGATGAACTGACAGGAGTGCTGGGAGTGATGTATCTCTGTACAAGGTGACTACTTGAAAGAGGATGACGGCTGAATTTAAATCATGTACAGCTTTTTTGTTTTATGTTTTTTTTAGTTGCGATCATTGAAGTGACGGGGCTGCTGGATGTATCAACAACAACTCGGGTCAAAAGCCATTTTTTAATAAATGAACAGACACAACTTGATTTACTTGAACAAGCCCCAAAAAATAAAACGAGTTAACAAAATCTACCTATAAGGGGGTATTTTTAGACAACACTGTATATGTTCTGCCTTTTTATTATTTGCTTGACTGGAATAATGAAGAGAAATAGAAAGTGCATGTAGAGCATATGAGATGAAGATCTAGTTGGTCCATGGATGTTGCAATTAGGACATGACATGCAAGTTAGAAACTAAGGTGCCATGGTGTCCAAATACAAGTTTAAATGGTCTAAAAACTTTAAACGCTAATTTTGCAGTAGTCAGTCAGTCATGGAGAAAGCTGAAACTTTCAGACTTCGTTCTACTTCTGCTTTTTGCAGCATGCTTAGTAATTGCATCATGCAGTACAGGCCCTCCCAATCTGCTCAAAGAATCCATAAAATTGTATATGTCCTACCGCTACTACCAGTGATAATGCATATATACCCCAGAGCCCATTATCTCAATCCTTCCATTAAGAAAACTTAATGGACCAAGGTCACTTTTTGATAGACAGGCCTTGCACTGGGATTTGATGTGTCCTGGTAGTCTAACCTTTACTCTAACACACTGTCTACCACAGTCACCATGAAGTGAAGGCTTCAAACACAACTGGAAACATGTCACATCTAGGAGAAAAGAAAAATCTGACTCACCAAAACTGAATCTGTGCTGATCAGTGATGACATATTTCCTTGAATTAAATGGAATCCAAATACGGTACTTTCATCATGCCAGAGGCGGAGCCAGACATTTGAAACACCCGGGGCTTAGCCCTAAAGGGTGGTATGCATGTGGGATTATTATTATTTTTTTTGGGGGGGGGGGGGGGGGGGGGGGGGGGGTAGAAATAACTGCAGGTATCAGGCTGTGAAGTTCTCCTTTATAGTGGACAGAATTTTTTTTTTTTTTTTTTTTTTGGAGTGGCACAAATAATTTGTGTAGCATCTTATTGGATGCAGAACAGCTGATTGTTCCATAAATAGTTTGAAATGGTTATTTAAAAAAGGGTAAAAGTTAAATGGCTGCAAATAACTTTGTTGTTTGCAAAACTTGTGCAAATAATTTTAAAATTGACAATTTATATTTGCATTTAAAGTTATGAAATACGATTCAATAAACATGTTTGTGGTTGTTACAGTAAAAAATATAATAACCTACTCAGATTTAATGTTTTTTGTCTGATTTTAGATCAATTGTGTTATACAGTATGTAAAAATGAAAACATAACTGTAAATTCAGACATGTGAGGTTGTGCTGAAAAGAATGATACCAAACAAGGCAAAGTAAATAGTCTTTAAAGGTAAAATGTGGAGGGAAAATCAAAAGTAGTTAAAAATGGCCAATTATACCCTGGACCCCAGAGGGTTAAACATTTTCTTTAAAGTAATGCAATAGTTACTTTTCAAGTAATTAATTACTTTTAGAATTTTGTAACTCAGTTACTAACTCAATTACTTTTTTGAAGAAGTAACTAGTAACTATAATTAATTACTTTTTCAAAGTAACTTGCCCAACACTGATAACGACCAAACATTAGTATATTAGATAGTATGCTGGCTTGGCAATTGAGCTATAAGTGCTATTGATGTATTGAATACAGTTACTCAGATTTTGTATTTTAACCACTGTGTGTGCTGTGAGAAATGATCAGGTGTGCCGTGGAAGATTATCTGGTTCCACCTGATTAGTACGCTAAGCGAACCGGGCAGAAAATTACATTCTCTTCCACCAGAGGGCAGTACAACTACCTGCTCTAATGGAATGGGTTGCCAACTGCCAGTAAAACAGAAGAAGACAAAGACGAAATTACATAATAGCCATGCTGTGAGTGAGACAACGCAGCGCATGATAGCAACAGATAAATATTTGAAAAGAAAAAATAGTCAGTCTGACCTGAGTCTAGGAGAAAATTCTCACCCAGATGAAGGCCCTAGCATGAGTAGTGGTCAGAAGAAAGCAAAAAAGGTATACTGGGAACCAATTCTGCTATACCTGGTGCACGGGGAAAATGAGCAATATGCTTTTTGTGACATTTTTGTTTGGTGGTGTGCCGTGTGATTTTCTAATGTGAAATATGTGCCGTGGCTCTAGAAGGTTGGGAAACACTGATCTAAGCAAAAACAACTTATATGATTTTTGTGCGTGTTGCAGAATTTCATGGGCATGAACAACTTTTGGTTTACTATATTTTCAAAAGGTGGACAGTTGACAGTAGCCAGTTGTAGTCTGATCTGTACTGGATCAAACTACATGGAGTAAAATTATGTTGAAACTATTTCTGTTATAGTCGCATGTTAATTGGAATTAAACCACAATTACAGTTTGGCATATGTATTCAAAATAAATGGTTAAAGTAGGGAAGCTGTAAAGGAAAATATAGAGTTATCTAACATACAGAAAGGCATTTCTCAAACACTGGGTTGGTAGCAGAGGTTAGAGCAGAGAAATCTATACACTACAGCAAATGGAACATGCACATTTCCACCACACACATTTTAATTTCCAGCTTGAAAGCAGAGGTTTAACATATTACTGCCAATTTCAGCAAACATAATTATATTTTTAGAAAAAAGACAAACAAGGACTAAATCCAAAACACCTTTCCCATAAAGCCTCCTGTGTGTAAAAAGATGCTGTTTCCTCATTTGCACTGCAGTGCCCATCCAAGAGAGATGCTTGTTCAGCAAGAAGATGAGGCAGCAATTGGAGTGCGACATGCAGACAAGCAGACAAGGTGTAATCCATAGATAAACACTGACAAGGAGCAGGCAAACAGGAAGCCTGCAGGAGTAAAAGATGGCTGAACCTACAACACACAGCGCTGGCCAGCCAAGTCAAACAAGCCAGCTGGAGATTGCTACCACGGGTCCATTTACACTACATTTTACATTCACAGTTTGACTGACATTGAAGGGCTCTGTCAAGGATAGCATACAAGCTCACTTTTTGTGAGCAGCAACTGCCTGTTTTTATACCAACAAATATGTTATTAAATATCACGTGACTAGCTCCCAGTCATGCAAAGAAAGACAGAAACAAAGAAAATGTTTTGTATTAGTGTTGTTCTTTCAATACTTTGATCGCAGTGATGTATCACTGTCTCATTGACACATCATTATAATGCCATTAACATCCCATCCAATCAAACTCAGAAAGCAGTCTCAGTGGAGCCCAGTCTGCTGTAGGTCGAGTCACAGTGGCGATGCTCTCTTCCTAAACCCGGAAACCATAGAAGATTAAATAAGAGACGTTGATTGCATATTTGCAGGCTCAAATCTGCTGTGCTTTGAGAAGAGAAGCCAGGTAAAATTACTTTAGGCAATAAGGAATTAGTAATGAATTATCATTCAGTTCACATCTGTCTTACTCTCTGTCCATGAAAGCACAAAATTATTTTTTGTCAAGACTTTAAATAACAGATTTTTTTCCCAAGACGGTAGCCATTTTCGTTCTGCACTAGCTGTGACTCTGACTGGATAAGCTAATCAGCTCTCGCTTCAGGGATTACATTCCTTATTATATCTCTGCCACCAGTCAGGTTAAGCATGCTGCCACATTGTAACTCTTTTTAATAAAGCTCCATTTTAAATCAAGATTTGGGTAAAGGCACCCACTCAGTTAATTGGTTTCTATTATATTAGAAGGGATTGTATGGCAGCCAACTCTGTAGGACTGGCTTGGGCTAAAGTGCATGCAGCACTGCTGACTCACACATACGGATCTCACAACTTCAATTTGCTCCATCATAGCAAAGCACTTGGAAAATACTTTAATACATGCCTGATAAGTGTGGGGACAGAGGGCTTGGCTTTTTGTGAATGTCATTACTTGGGTCAGGGTGACTATGTAAATGGATGTTATCAGCTCGGTTGCTAATATCCAGCTCAAAGGATTTCACTGCTCACGAAGGGCGTTTGTGTCAAGGCTGGAACGGTTTGAATATCCAAAAAGCTGCAAGTCTGTGTTTCATGGAAGCCACACGTTTGTGAGAGAAGAGGTGCTTTAACACATGTTAGAGCCCCTTCACATTCAAATTACACTTTGCGAGTACTGGGCTGAACCTTCAGAGCTTTTTTTTGCCTTCAGAGCTGCCGTAGTTTTTGCGGCATAGATTCAAGGTTGCTGCAGATTTGCTCCTCACAGTTTCTGTGAAATTGTCAGTTGTACAGCCATGACACAAATCTCCCAGTTTTCTAGCCTTCTGCTTTTTAGTTTTGTGCAAATCGCTTCAGTTTCCTGCACGTAGCTGACAGGAATGGTCATTTGCTGCTGTAACCCACCTGCTTTAAGGTTTAACATGTTGTGCATTTAGAGATGCTTTCCCTGCATGCCTCAGTTTGGAACAAGTGGTTGAGTTTCTCTGCCTTCCTATCAGCATGAAGCAGTCTGGCCATTCTCCTTTGACCTCTGGTATCAACAAGGCATTTTCCCCCAGAAAACTGACGCTCACTGAATATTTTCCGTTTTTCTGACCATTTTCTGTAAACTCTCTAGATAGTTGTTCGGCAAAATCCCAGTAGATTAGCAATTTCTAAAAGACTCACATTTTCACTCACGTGTGGCAACAGCCATGCCATGTTCATAGTCACTTAAATACTTACCTTTCTTCCTCATTCTGATGCTCAGTTTAAACTTCGGCAGGTTATCTTGATCACGTCTACTTGCCTAAATGCACTGAGTTGCTGCCATGTGATTGGTTGATTAGATATTTGCAATAACAAACAGTTGATCAGATGTACCTAACAAAGTGGTCGGTGAGTGTACATTTCAGCATACTACTCTGAACACGAAATCAGACGTTATAAATTTGAGTTCGGGTCTTAACCTCCTAAGACCCGATCTTTCATGGCATGCATTTTTAATTTTTCTTTGCTATTTGGGTTGATTGGGACCTAAAGAATGTAAAAACAAAGAATTACCAGATTTTTTTTTTACCTAATTTTTGTTTTTGAGAAAAATGAGATCCATATATGAGGACATTTGTTTCACATTTTGATAGAACAGTGGCAGCATAATGTCCTTGTAAGTGCATATCAGGCCCTTGTAGAGAAAAATTAAGTATTTTGGTCTAGACGTCCCAAAATGTGATGTCCACATATGTGGACGCCAGGTCCTAGGAGGTTAAGGTTTTTGCAGATTTTTGATACAGTGATAAATAGACTTCGAAAAGCTTTTATGGCCTGTTTTGTTTTGTGATATGCTGTTCTTTAGCTGAGAACATGAAATATAGAATATTAACCTACAACAAATAAGTCTTTGTGTATCATACTAAGCATGTGTTCAACTAAACTTTGCAGAACAATAAGGCGAAAACAAAAATCCAAACAGGGGAAAAAGGTAATGTTGGTTAAGGAAAGAATAAAAGCTACATTCTAAACAATAAGCCTGATGTCACAAATATGTAAGCAGGGAGGTGTTGACAAATGAAAAACAACTGAGACAAAGGAGAAAAGCATGGATATACATACACAGAACTAATTGAGCATAAGTGAAACTCATGAGGGAAAAAATCACAGAGCCAACAGAGACACACAAGGTAAGTGAAACTTATGAAAGATGAGCAAGCCAAACAACTGGTGAACAGTCATGGCTTTTCCAAAACTCCTTTCCTGTTAGAAAACTCACTATAAAAAGCACTGTATCTTACCAGGATCAAAAAGGTAAAATTAATTTTTTCCAGTCACCTTTCTCACTCACTATGTGTTAATAGACCTCTCTGCATTGAATCATATCTGTTATTAACCTCTGTCTCTCTTCCACAGCATGTCTTTTATCCTGTCTTCCTTCTCTCACCCCAACCGGTCGCAGCAGATGGCCCCGCCCCTCCCTGAGCCTGGTTCTGCCGGAGGTTTCTTCCTGTTAAAAGGGAGTTTTTCCTTCCCACTGTCGCCAAAGTGCTTGCTCATAAGGGGTCATATGATTGTTGGGTTTTTCTCTGTATCTATGAAGCGCCTTGAGGCGACTTTTGTTGTGATTTGGCGCTATATAAATAAAATTGAATTGAATTGAATTGAATTGACTGGATTTAAAAATGCTGCTCACCCCGCTGTCTACTGATATTGTCTCCTCCTACGGAAGACATTATAAAGTTCAACGTTTCATTTATTCAGTCTTTCAAAATCTGTAAATGGCGTAAAATTAAATAATGATAATCCTAAGGGCTGGCAATATCCTCAAAATGAGGGCATATCTGTAATGCGTTGAGATCATTTCAACATAGCATTGTTTTTGTTTATAGAGCACTTTTCAAAATCCACATTACAAAGTTCTAACAACAATAATTTCATAATGAGCTGATTTCACACAAGAAACATTACTTTCACATTTTGCCTGTGGGTTTAACGTACAGTTGAAGGCCCAATATTAGCAAGCTATGGCATAAAATGGAAATCTCAGAAGTAATTTACCTGATGATCTGTGTCCCTTGTTAGTCATTTTTGATCATTTCTTTTCGTGAATCATTGACAGATAAAAGGTTTAATCTCCTTTCCTTTCATATGTGTATCCTACGCTACAGGAGGCAATAAAGGAAAAGCACATTTCTTCTGTATTAGGAGAATTTGATGTGCTCTCATTATGGCTACCACTCACATAACATTAAATAAGTTAGAACACACATTTTTCTTTCTTTCTTCTCAGTTTGCTGAAAACATTATAGCTGTTATGTCATGCAATCGGAGAATAGGTTTGATTCCTGAATTGTGTAAAACTAGTGTCAACTTTCAAGTTTTAAAATGAGATTTCACTGCTGCTCAGGTACACAGTGCAGTTTCACATGTTCTGGGTGCAGCTACTTGTTTCATTATGCTGTTCCTCTGAGATGTGAAGTGGGAGGAAAAATCCCAACATTAAGAAGTTCCAGCTTAAATTAAAAGAGACTTGTCACTGAATCTGATCTGGACCTGATCAATTTCCAACTGAAGAAATTAAATGTAACAAAATCTAAGAGGAAGCAAAGTAAATCTGCTGTTTCGGTACAATGCTGTTTTTTCTTCCAATAAACCCTTATTAAGGTATCATTAGGTATGAAGAGTGGATGTACTAGAGCTTGGCAGGTTTAAGGCAGCATCACTGCAGTGGGCTGAAGTGCCTTGAAGTGGTGAGGGATATTGAGCTGAGCTGATTGCTCTCAGGAAATGAGAGCTCTACCCCAATGCCTCCTACTACTGGTCACCCGCACCTCTTCTCCTCGGCCCGCTCAGCATTTCTGAAGGAGATTAATTGTTTTGCCTACAGCCGTTTTACAGTATACAACCTGGCATTCACCACAACATTTAAGCTGAATATCCGCAACCTCTTCCTGTGCTGTGTTAAAATGCAGTCATATAAAAGCCACACATACCAGCCTCTGGACCATAACATGATCCATGATAATACATTACAGACTTCCTTGAGGGCCTCAGGGAAGATTTACAGTATACAGTACTAGACTGGGTTGTTGCAATAACTTCCAACTGAGGCTTCACTGTACATCTTGAAAAATGTATCAACAGAGATGAAGGATCTTGGTACGTTTGTGTGTTTCCTATAGCATGCTTTTGGCCAGCCAGTGTTTGCTGACAGCAAGGGCTGCATACACCAAGGTGAATAAGTTCATTAATATTAATATTCTGTATAATGCCACATGCAACATTAAACACTACTGTATTTACATATTCAGGGTCATAGCTACTATTTCAAATACACTTGCATTATGAGACTAAATCTTTTACATTTTTAACAAGCCAAAACAAAGTTATTTTCTTACATTTATTTTGAGCTTAACTGAGCCTTTTATGAACACATATGATTTCATTTTGATTTAAAAAAAACAGTTACTAAATCAAAATATACATACATATCAGGTTAATATACATTTTCTGCAATCATAAAACACCCTAGCCTCCCAGAAATTAAGCAATTTAATTTCTACTGCAAATATCACTGTGCTCAACGCTCTGTGTCCCAAAGTAATAAAAAATGGAAACGTAAAAGTTCCTTGATTAAATCTTATATTAAACTCGACTTTTTCAAACTAAGCCAATATCCTCTGTCAAAATCAACATTCCATACCAGATATTCTTGCTGGGAACACTAACATAGTTTCAGGCTTCCCGAATTCTCCCACACTTCTGCTCTGCATGCTTAGTTCAACTCAGTGAACAATGTGCAGTTGCAGGGGCTTGATGCATTTCATGTTGTTTATCTGGACATAGCATTTTCAGTGGGAGAAATGTTTTGTCACTCATCCAAGTGACTTCTTCAGTCTGAGCTTTCCTCCAACCTTTTAAGCAGTATGTGGGGGACAGGGTGTCCTACGTGGCTCAAATGTGGAAGGAGATGGGGGCCGTGCCGTTCAGGGTAAGTAATAAGGCAGGCAGTGTGGAACAGTCACTACGTATCGTCTAATCAGTCTCATCTTCTTATGTAGTAGCACTTTGGGACCTGAAGATGAGGAGTTTTGAGTGAGAAGAAGAGCTGTGAGCTGGTGAGAAGACATGCCACACTCACCAGGCAGAACATAGACTCACATGAAGTGAGAATTGTAAAAACAAATTCAAAGGATACCAAACTGTGCAATTACAGGCAAAGATGGTGCCCATGTGTGATGTCAGTGCGAGAGCAGGCCTACTTGTTGTTCCTAGAGTATTTAAAAGTAGAATGGGAGGCAGAGCCTTCAGTTTTCAGGCCCCTTTTCTGTGGAACCAGCTTCTGGTTTGGATTCGGGAGACAGACACTATCTCTACTTTCAAGATTAGGCTTAAAATTTTCCTTTTTGCTAAAGCATATAGTTAGGGCTGGACCAGGTGATCTTGAATCCTCCCTTAGTTATGCTGCAATAGACGTAGGCTGCCGGGGGATTCCCATGATGCATTGAGTTTTTCCTTTGCAGTCACCTTTCTCACTCACTATGTATTAATAGACCTCTCTGCATTGAATCATATCTGTTATTAACCTCTGTCTCTCTTCCACAGCATGTCTTTTATCCTGTCTTCCTTCTCTCACCCCAACCACTCGCAGCAGATGGCCCCGCCTCTCCCTGAGCCTGGTTCTGCCGGAGGTTTCTTCCTGTTAAAAGGGAGTTTTTCCTTCCCACTGTCGCCAAAGTGCTTGCTCATAGGGGGTCATATGATTGTTGGGTTTTTCTCTGTATCTATGAAGCGCCTTGAGGCAACTTTTGTTGTGATTTGGCGCTATATAAATAAAATATAGCGCTATGGTGGTTCTTGCTTTGAAAAAAAGAAAATTTACATAATGACTGAAACTAGCACCATAATAATTCAATTCAATTTTATTTATATAGTGTCAAATCACAACAAGCTGCCTCCAGGTGCTTTTTATATTGTAAAGTAAAGACCCTACAATAACACATAGAAGGCCATAGCTATCACATGACCCCCTATGAGCAAGCACTGGGCGACAGAACTCCCTTTTGACAGAAGGAAACCTTCATCAGAACCAGGCTCAGGGAGGAGTGGCCATCTGCCACTAGCTGTTGAGGGTGAATGAAGGCATCACAGATGAACACCACATCAAAAAGGCCCTGAGTAAATGTGATTATCCCAGCTGAACATCAGGCCTAAAGAATCATCCAGGACAGTGCCAAGAGGAATGCCATGAATCATCAGGGAAACCAAACAACCTGTGACAAAGCAGATACCACTACCCAGAAGAACTAAAACTCCACAGTCTACACCTACACCTACAGGCCAGTGGCTACTCTTTCAATGATGGGAACGTACACATCCTGGACAGGGAAGAACACTGGCTATTGTCAGGACACAAGGAACCAATTTATTTGACACAAGAATGACCATCTCTGAACCAAGAAGGGGGCTTCAGAGTACACCGTTCACCCTCTTACAACCTTGTGATTGCAGTGATTGCTGTCTGGGAATGGTACTCATGCCAATTGATCAATGTTCCTGACAATTTGCATATTAATAATCATGAAACTGAGCTTGCAACCCATGTTAGACAATGGTGCTTGTTTTGGTCATTATGCAAATGTACTGTTTATAAGGTTAGTGAAAGCTGCAGGCAGCTGAGACTGAAGAACTCACTTGGATGAGTGATGAAACGATTCCCATAGGATACATCAAGATGAAAATAAACAATGTTCTGGGACAAGCTGAATGTGCTTTTATCAATGTGTGTATATCTGCACTAAGTGGAATCTGTAGGAGTGAAAAATATCTTTCAGTCAGCAAAGATGGACAACAGGACACTACTGCAGACAATAAAAGTCATTGGCCTTTAATGTCTGCCATGAAAAAGTTTGTCCCAAACGTGTTTTTATTGTTGTGCTCCTAAAGTTCAGAGAAAATAATTTAAATATCTGAACAAAAATATCTGTAACACTGGTGGCACCTCTTTGCAAAAAAAACCTTTTGGAAATAAGCAACTCCCAGCCTCAGAGGAAACACTATTGCAGTGAGATTGAGTTGTGCAGGTAAGGAAAAATAAGTGCTGGAATATGGCTTCTATTATATACAATATATAATATGAATATTATAAGCAGAAAAAGTGATCAAAAACTTTTGTAACCTAAACCCCGCTGTCAATCATATTTCATATGCTTAAATGTATTTTAAAAACTATGCCAAAAATGAACCCTTGTTTAAATATCTTTTTAAATCTCACACTTACTCTTGTAGTAACTAACAGTAAGAGTAGTGTTCATTAGCAATGTCAACTTTTCTAAACATTTCTAAATTGTCTAGACAGTGATGTCACAAGCAAGGGAGGGTTTGGAACCAAATTAACACTGTACGATGTATTTAGTCATCATAGGACAATAATTTAAAAAACAAAATAGGTCGTTAAGGACTTAACTTTTCAAATTAGTAACTCAGACCATGACATCACCAGAAAAGTGTTTACTGGTTTCATACACCAACTGATTATTAAAATAATTGGAAAGCAATTAAAGCTGCCCTCCACTGGCCATTAGAATGAATGCAGGTTTAAGGTAATTCTAGCTACGTCCTTCTTTTATATACAGTAGTCTATTCATTTATCATACTGTCCTGCCCCAAAGTGTGCAGAAATAGTTACTAAAAGTTTAATTTAAGGAAAACTGTGTCCCATACATGAGCACACCATCTTTGACTTCCCTGTGTGATGTTTGATCTTAGGCTTTGAACTTTTAATGTCAATGTATTGTTGTTCTAGATTCCAAGAAGATGTTCAACAAAAGGAAGACAGAGAGATGTGAAAATATAATTCTTGTTAATTCATAAGATTTATAATGGGTCAGACTCACCATTTCCTTTGAATTTTTCAAATTTTTTTGGAGTGCCACTGGACCATCTGGTGGCAACATCTTGGAAAGGTGATTCATGGGAAAAGCCATCTGCCCCTTCGGCACCTTAGTCAGACAGTGTATGACTGCTATTTCTGAAATCGGTGCTAAGTATGACAGATTCCTCAGGAACGTGCGAGTTTCCCACCACCTCCTCACTTAAAGTCCTGAGCTCTGCTGATGACAATTATGACAGCCATCATGTCCACAGCAACATTACAAAGCAGCACAGAAGCCAGCACGCTATGTGTTGGATGTACAAATCTTTGTCTCAAAGACATGTATATAATGGAACAGTACTACATGATCATAAAACAAAAGTCAGCACAATTACAATTGTTAGTACCAAGGTAAGTTTGGAATTTTTTTGGGTCAGATGGATAAGACCCAGATTTGCAACAAATGTGTTTTTTTAAATTATGTTTATCATTGAAGGTAAGCAACAGTTTGTTTGTATCAATAGAAGTGCCATAGAAAAAAGTAACGGGTTAATCAAAGAAAGTATGCTGAAAGGAGACTCCTAGTGCCAGTTCCCAGTAGTGTTATGTGAATGTAAGCCATTTTCACATATGTATTTCAACCCTGAACGTCTCTGGACATACGTGAGCCTGAATTTGAGATCACATTAGTGTCATTATTCCTGTGATGCAACTGGTTAGTCAGGTCAGTATGGACCCCAAAGTAAATCTTGCGTTTGAATCATCTCTGAGGTTTGTCTGGTTTTCCTCGACTTTCCTCGACAATGTTTTGTTTATTTTGTGGGCGACCGTGGCTCAGGGGGTTGGGAAGCGCATCTGTAACCGGAAGGTTGCCGGTTCGATCTCCGGGCTCTCTGTCCTGGTCGTTGTGTCCTTGGGCAAGACAAGGACACAACGACCGCCTACTGGTGCTGGCCGATATGGCAGCCTCGCTTCTGTCAGTCTGCCCCAGGGCAGCTGTGGCTACAACTGTAGCTTGCCTCCACCAGTGTGTGTGTGTGAATGAATAGTGGCATTGTAAAGCGCTTTGGGTGCCTTGAAAAGCGCTATATAAATCCAATCCATTATTATTATTATTTTGTTTCATTCTAATCAATAAAGTGATAATTGAAAACAATTCTTGCATTATACAGAATTAACCTTTATCACATCCAGGTGTCATTGAAGAAGCACCTTGATGTGACATCAGGTCATGTCTCTGACGTTTAAGCCTTTGATTTTTATGAGTGTGTGTGTGTTTGTGTGTGTGTGTGTGTAATATTATGTATATATATATTTTTTAATTAATTAATTTGACAGGTGATTGGATTTACTCAAGTAGATTGTTTAATGTAGGACATTTACCTATTATTGGGTATTTTCCATGAGTTATGTTGGAAGATAACATATATTTTTTATTTATTTCACCCCAAGCCTTTACTTTGTGAAGCCATGGGCATTCATTTTCATGCAAACTATTTAGTTCTTCTCCAGTTTGCTGTCTCTTTGCATCTGCTCTGCAAAAATAAAAAAAAGTCATTACTTGGACTACAAAACACAGGTAAAGAATGTTGTTAGCCACATTCAATTTGAGGATGTTTACATATTTGACATTGGCTTTAAATTTATGCATAATGTGCACGTCCTTGTCCTTGCTGCTGATAGGGACATGAAGCAAACACAATGATAACAGCCCAAGTTTACAATGTCTTATTTTTATTTTCTGTTTGCTGAGCCACTGAAAAATCTTCACGCTGCTTCCTTATCGCAGCCTTTCCTTGTTGAGAGGGAGGACATTCAGCAGAGGAACTTCGAGGCTCTGTAACCGATGCCCGGGGCAGAGGAGGAATAATGGAGCGGTAGGCCGCGTCTTCATCACAGCAACAGTCAAGGTTCTTCCTAAGTTCTTTGATGTGGGCGGCTCTGAATAAGCATGTGGGTGGACTGGAAATATGTTCATTAAACAGCACTGAAATGACTACAGCAACTACTTTGATCTGGAAAGAGTGTGAGGCAATGAAAGAGTGAGACAGTGGTACGGGATCCTCTTGATCATTAAAAAAAGGTTCACATTGTTTTTGTAGTTTTAGCCATTAATTTTATTTTTTATTTAGTTCAGTCACTTAAACATTTCCAATTCTTTAAATCTTAAACACACATCACAGTTTTATGGTGTCATCACATCCCTCTCTGCTGAAGCCTCTTTCATCCTTCCCTGTAAAAAGCTGAAGACACGTCAAAGAATAAAAAGTGACTTTGATATAAACTTGGTGGATTAGACAAGTAAATTAGATCTGAACAAAAGTGTTGTATAACAAGTATTATCTTTTCTCATGTTTTTTTTTTAGGTTTAACACACAATGAGATTCATGTCTTTCCTTGCTTCCTTACTATCACAGACTAAACTGACCATGTCTTTGACAATAATAAACTGCATAAAAAGATGTCCCACATTTATTTTTTAACTTCAGTATTATGGCCATTGCCTATTTTTCTGGATTCACAAATGTCTGTCACGGCAAAACAGGGAGGACTCAGGCGCAGACTGAAATCACAGAGAACTGAACTTTATTTACACACTCCCGGTGCACTATATACAGGTGAGGGGGAAAGGGTCCAAGGTTCCCAGGGTTCCACGGAAGAATCAGGAAAATGTCCTCTCTTGCACAGCTCCACACGAACAGCACAATTCATTCGAAAAGGTCCTTTTCTCACACATGCTACTCTCACTGCCACACTCATGAACAGGCTTGGGTGACCAAACTTCCAAACGGGGCACGAAAGATCTGTACACAGAGATCAGGAATTCACACTGAGAAATAACACGAAGAGTACTCAGATTTGGCTTAGGCTAAAGTAGCGCTGACAAGCATTACTCAACAGTCCAGCGACGAGGTGCTCTCAGTCACTGCCTCAAGTAGCACACGATTATAAGTCAGTTAGAATGGAAACTAGCAAGCTAACTTCCTGCTTTCTAGCTGCATCAAACTTCATAAATCCTGTTTTTCATGGATGCCTCGATGTTAAACTTTATTGTAACACCTGGGAGAGGAGAGCCTCCTGGTGATGGGCCTACAGAAAGGGCCAATGTCACCTCTCCAGGCTGTGTCCAACCAGGCCCCATGGGCTAAGGCCTGGCTCCAGAGTGGGGCCCGGTAACCACATCCCAAGCAGGCTGAACTAGTTCTTGATTGTTTCTTCAGTTGGGTTTTGTGAATAGCTCTTTATATGGCTCCTCACCCAGTACCACTTTCCCTTGGGAGACCCTATAAGGTGCAACAACCAAAACAAGTCTTGCCCCTGGGATCACTGGGACAAATAAATGCCTCCACTGCAGTGAAATGGAAATATATGCAGGGATGAAAATTATGACTGGTTTAAAAAAGTGAAGTAAAAAAGTGGTTGGCCCAATAAGACTCATTGTCTTATGCAAAACAGTCATTAGATATAATAAACAGCATTGCATTTCCACCATATTTTCTGCTGCTTTTGTACTGTACATTGTGTGTTCAGTTAGTATATGAGACTGCAGATGCAGCAAAGTTTGTATTGATTGTGTATGGTTGAACTGGATTTAGAATTTCATGAATCAGTGATCAAGGAAACATCCAGAATAATGTAGAAATAAATAATATATACTTTTCCATCTGGTTAACCTTCAGTAGGGAAGAACTTCCTCTAACTTTTAGGAAAAAGGAGAATCAGAAGACTTTTTTTAAGTGACTTTTAAATTCAAAGGTCAATGTCTCTATCTGTAAGAAGATATCCACCAGAGAGCCCAACATCCTCAAAAAGAATGAAGCAAAACATTAAATAAAACTAGCAGTTAGGCCTCTGTCAGACAAAGAGAGAAGGAGATGTGACAGACTGAAAAGTGACTTTGACATGGAAAGACACAGACAGAGAGAGGGCAATGTAGTGTCTGGCAACGCCTGCATACCCTGAGCTCCAATTAGAGTAATGCAGGACAGAGGAGAGGTTCATATGTGAGTGTGTGTTTGGGGGAGATCAGGTGGAAACGAGGTCACAGTCTCCTCCCTAAAATATTTACAATCCAGCATGAATGCCCTGACTAAAAAACGGACAATGGCATTGGCCCAAAAAAAAAAAAAAATGCATCATCCTGGTTTGGGGCCTGCTGACTTGACAAAATGAAAAAGTCAGTCCCTGTCCCTTTTCAATGTCAGAGAGCAGCAGAACCTGGATCTATCATCACCTGAGCAGGGGAGATAATAAGAAGCCTCATCTGCCCTTTTCCCATCCTCCAGATCATTATCATAATTCAGTATTAATCAGCACCGCCACCACTACTCAGCAGCAGCCATCTAAAACTGACCCAAAACTTTGCCTCCTCCTGCTCCCAGAAATGGTAAATGGCCTGTATTTATATAGCGCTTTACTAGTCCCTAAGGACCCCAAAGCGCTTTACATATCCAGTCATCCACCCATTCACACACACATTCACACACTGGTGATGGCAAGTTACATTGTAGCCACAGCCACCCTGGGGCGCACTGACAGAGGCGAGGCTGCCGGACACTGGCGCCACCAGGCCCTCTGACCACCACCAGTAGGCAACGGGTGAAGTGTCTTGCCCAAGGACACAACGACCGAGACTGTCCAAGCCGGGGCTCGAACCGGCAACCTTCCGATTACAAGGCGAACTCCTAACTCTTGAGCCACGATCGCCCCAGGGAGATGTGAAGGTTTGGGGACGGAGTAGGTGCTGAAATATCCCAAGGATTGTGATCCCACTCCTGGTATAAAAAGGGAAGCCTTTGATGTGGCGAAGGAGTTGTGTTATAATGAGGCTTGTTACACAGCGATCTGTCCCTGCCAGACTAGAGGTGGCATCACAGAGCGGCAGCCAGGCTGCTAAAACGCTCCTGCTGTTCTCGGTTTGTTCAGCCAGGCTCCATCACAGCCAGCCCAGTGCTGTGGCTGTACATCCACAGTTTCAATTATTCAGCGGCCTTCAGCCCCTTGCAAACAGAAATGAGCTGTACATCAGCTGCCGATAGCGCTCAAAATCTCATTTTTTTACCGTTTTAAATCTACAGTGTAACCTGTTTGCAAGTGTATAATGCTTAAAAATAATAATAGTAGTGGTAAATAGTAAATAATAGTACTGTAGTTAACAAATTAAAACTACTACACAGTGTTATATTTTACCATATGCTATCCATGTACAATGTAAAATACATCTTTAGATAAAAGGAAAATGCTGTTTAGAATTTTGTTGTTTCACAGGACTTGTTAACAGCATTTATTTGGAAGGTTTGGTGTGGGAGTATAGTATTTTCTAAACTTTATAGTTCAGCTAAAGGGTTAGGATTTACTGATCAAAAATGGTTTTTATCCCCCCCAAATTGTGGTAAAAAAAAAAACAAAAATACAAAATATCTGGGCCTTTAAAAGAGGTCAGTCAAACAGAAAATTTAAAAAAGCAAATGAAACAAGACATAACTCACTTAGCTGGTCTAACAAAATGAAAAACAAGGGACCATTACAAAGGCAAACAGAAAAACAGAGCTCTTACTGATGTGGTTTATAAAAAAAAAAAGGATTCAAATCCAAGATGTAATAGTTGGGTAAAAAAGAAAAAAAATAGAAGCTGTAATCGGAAGCTAGTAAAACCTTGAAGTCCCCCAAAACACACATTTCTGCACAGAAGAAATGAGAAGATATCCTTAAACAGGCATTAGAAAGAACACTAGAAAAGAACACAGGCCAGCAAACAGGTGGGTGAACAGACAGAGTGAAAAAAGGAATGTTGGGTTATAAATGCAATAAACTAATGAGAGAAAGGTGAAACAAGCAAAAGTGGGACAGATAATCTCAATCCATCAATCCATTTTTTTAACAGCTTATTCAGTTTAGGGTTGTGCAGAGCTATAGCCAAGCCAAGCTGACATAGGGCAAAAGGCGAGGAACACCGTGGACAGTTTGCCATGCCTTCACCAGGCTAACACAAAAAATTTCCTACCTTGCTTTCTAATCACCCTTCCTTCACTTTCAATGGAAATCACAAGGTCAAAGAAAGAACTGAAGCAGCACTTCTTCAGAGGAAATTATTTTCTGACTTAAGAAGCACACAAAAAAGAGGAAGACACACAGATAACAACATACAAGGAACACAAGGTGAATTTAACTTTAAAGACTAAACATGCAGAGAAATTCAAGAACTTGACTGATGCAAATGAACATATAACTGAAGGCTTGCAAGCAAAGCTGCAAAAGCAAGGAGTTTTTACCTGGTCTTACGCATCCATGGATGGCGCAGTCGAGACAAGATTTGCGCTATTACACAGAATTCTGAAAAAACAGTAAGCCAATCTCAAGATGGATTGAGGACATGTAGCTAAAATAGCACTTCATTATGGCAAGTGCATCGAATCACATTCAGTTTGTTGTATTTTTGGTAGAGCACAAGACTGAACATGGTGACATAGGCCACAAATATGTCAGGTAGATCAGCCTGGGCAAAGTACTAAATAGTGTTTGACCTGAGATCAGAAATGTAAGAGTTTTGTGAGAAAAAAGACCTGGACATGGAGCTCTCAAATGCAGAATGGAAGGCAGAGCTTACATCTGCTGTTGATGTGGCTGTCTGTTGCATTTCCATCTCAGATAGTGTAACCTGATCTTTTTTTTTTTTTTACATTGGTTCAAGCTCCAGAGAAACTAGATTTCTATTACTGTACAAGAAAAAAGAACATAAACTGCAGATTAAGTAATTAAATTACAAACACGATAACAATAGCACTTTGTATAAAGTTAAAAGAATTTTTGCAAAATCATACACATTTTGTTCAGAGCTGTTTTGGGGAAATTTTGATTAAAGAATTATAAAAGCATTGGTCTTTTCACGATGCTGGTGTCAAAACTACTCTTGACAATAGCAATTTAAAAAGAGATAAAATTCATACTGAGCAGAATTGAGTTCAACTTATTGGTGTGGTCCAAAACAGTCCCAGTTTCTCATCTACCCCTTGGAAAAATTAATTGCTCACCCCAATACTAAATAAATAAAAATGACTTGACTAGTGACTATTTGTATCTGAAGCCTTAATTATTGGACCTGCTACTGAATGTCCTTTTTTATCCAATGGTCACTTTCAACATTTTATTCAGTATTATATTTTTTATAAAGTGTCACCAGTGCAACCCTGCTGTGGGTTTCATACTACTACACTGATGACTTCCTATTTAAAAAAAAAAATTCTAAATGGCCAAAGCTTTTGCACGAAGAAATATACTGGACATGCACTTCATTTCAGTGACAAGCAGAAAAAGTAAACTTTTGCTGACAAGACAACTCAACAGGGTATTTTTAATTTTTTTCTTCTTCCAGCTGCTCTCTTCAGGAGGTGCCACAGCGGATCATCTTCCTCCATCTCAGCCTATCCCCAGTGTCCTCCTCTGTCACAGCCCTGTGCATGCCCTCCTTCATGATATGCATGAACCTTCACTGTGGTCTTCCTCTTTTCATCCTGCTTGGCAGATCCATATTCATCATACTTTGTCCAGTATGTGTCTATTTACTGTATGTCTAAACCATCTCAGCCTTGCTTCCCTAACTTTGTTTCCAAAACACTGAACCTGAGTTGTCCCTCTGAGATACTAATTGCTTTGATATATTAAGTGATTCAGGACTTAGAGTTGGGAGTTCGCCTTGTAATCGGAAGGTTGCCAGTTCGAGCCCCGGCTCCGACAGTCTCGATCGTTGTGTCCTTGGGCAAGACACTTCACCTGTTGCCTACTGGTGGTGGTCAGAGGGCCCGGTGGCGCCAGTGTCCGGCAGCCTCGCCTCTGTCAGTGCGCCCCAGGGTGGCTGTGGCTACAATGTAGCTTGCCATCACCAGTGTGTGTGAATGGGTGGATGACTGGATGTGTAAAGCGCTTTGGGGTCCTTAGGGACTAGTAAAGCGCTATACAAATACAGGCCATTTACCATTTGTGCAAATGTCATGGCTAACCAGATGTATATAGCCACACCATTCACAACATAGCAGCTTTAATGTGGAAAATAAAACTATTTATTCATGATAGAAAGACCATTGTTTGATACATAAATGTTGTTAAGATTACTCTGTAGCCTTTAACCAGTAAAGTACATTTGTTGTTAATTTTCCAATTGCATCTTGACTAATACATTTATTATAGCCTGAAAATACAACACATATCTAGTGTGAGTTAACATGATCTGATGTAAACAGGCATCTGGTGTATGGAAGTGCTCACTGACCATTCCATATAAAGTATTTAACAAACTGCCACAAACTTGGACATTGACCTGCTGTTTACCACTCTTGTTTCTTAGTTCTCAAAGTCTGCACTTTCTAATTCAGAATTGATTGGTTCTGGCTTTAAGCCTGTTTGAGTTTCCCTCCCTTATTTTCTGTTTCTTCACAGCCCCCCTGAGGTTAGTTTACAGTATTTTCAACAAGAAAAACTGTGCTAATAATACCTCATTACTCAAGTAAAAAAAAACAACAACCCACTGACACTGCAGTTGGGACTCTCACTACATTAAGTTCAGCAGAAAGCCTTATCAAGCCGTCGCTAGAAATTCAGCACCCCCTGATGACATGTCAGTTGGGACCCGGGAACAGTAAATGTGTGTGATGTCTGATCCAAGGCACCAGTTGGGTCCAGAGTGTGCTGAATTATTTAGTTTACATAACACAATCCTTTGCCTCTGATTCTTGATCTAATATTTCCCAGGTCAAACATTTTCAAACACAGTAAGCTTAACTGAGAATTCTGCTGGTATGAGATAATGCACATATAATGCTTAACGATAGCAATTAATTATCCTTGCATTGCCAAATCCAGCCCATCCAGTGTTTTCTACATCCACAAGAATTTCTCCTGAAGACAAACAAGATCATCTCCAATTTTTGAAATCTTACATTTAATAATGTTGCATTTTTGTGACTGTGCCATTTTACGCTCCAAAGTAAATGCTTTTGCCAAATGCATGCATCATAAAAAGCGACTGCGTCATATTTGCTAAGTTTTCTTTTTATATCACTCTACTAGTGATTGATGGTATCAATTTTACACTCAAATAACACCCCCCCCCCATCTGTTGACTAATAGATGTAGATGATTTATTATGTAAATTCCCCGTTTATGTATTAAATCTAATTATGCAACACACGATGAAACATGATATAGAGCACTGTAACATGTTCAATTAACCACATTATTAGGCTTCCAGAAAACCCACATCTGAAGTGGAGTGCAGAAATTTGTACAGCAGTTTTCTTGAAGCAAGTCCCATAGCAATATTTTCCTCTTGTGCACACCTTGGTTCAAATAAAAGTGTTCATACTTGACTAAATATACTCAGCTCTGTGTCAGTATATATCACTATCTGTCTGTGTTTGAGCTTGGCTAATTTCTACTGTTACACAGCTGACAACACAGATTTCTCAGTTCTGTGAGGCCCAATCTAATTGCCCACCAGTTTCCCCAAGCACAGAGACAACACAAGATTCAATTGACGTGTTTGATGAGAAGATACAAAATGGTTGTTGTCTACAAGAGTTTTCTGGGGTTTTGAAGACAGCATGAGTAATCAGAAAGCAGTATGTGACATCAAATGTGACCTTAAATGGTTTGTGATTCATTCGCACTTGTGATGAACTCAAACCTGCCGCACATCCACATCATTAAGGAAAGCAACACCTTTTAGCATACCATCCCATCGTGTGGAAACCACTTGTGCTATATTCGTGTTGCAGGCTGTGATCCACACTGGTCTCTGAGTGGGTGTAAGCCTTAGAAATGCAATGTCCAGAGTCAGATGGTTGTTGTTGACATATAGCTTAGAATTGATGCAAAACTGGTTTTTAATTTTCACTTGTGTCTCAGCCAGCAGCATCATGGATTCAACACAGCATCATAGCTGTTCTTGAAGTAGTCAAAATATTTAACCTATTGATTTGCATTCATGGACACAGAATTAGATTTTTTTTCCGTGTGCATGCACAAAAACAACACTTTTCCTCCCACAATTTTGCCCTCAATGTGTGTCTTCCTAGTCTTGTCTCTGTCTCCTCCCACTGTTCCCTGTATTTAGTCAACGTGTGTTTCCCATGTTTTCCTGTGGCTGGTCTCTGTCGGTTTCCTGTTTTATTCTGACATTCTCTTGTCCCGCGTGCATTATGTTTAGTTTTGCTTCCCCTGTCTCGTTATGTGTAATTTGTTCCTGCTGGGTTCCCATGTGTTTCCACCTCCCTTATGACCCCTCAGTGTATACAGTGTCTCTCTTCCTCTGTCTTTTGTTGTTGTTTACACACCCTGTGCCTTTCCAGGGTCCAGATCTGTCTGGTCTTCCCTGGTGTTCTCAGACTGTTAGTTTTAAAAATGATCTCTCCGAGACCTGTGCAGTGGAGCATGGGGTGCCTCAGGGCTCTGTACTTGGCCCATTGCCGTTTTCTCCATATCTGCTGCCTCCTGGTGTTCTTTTACATTATTTTAATGTAGCTTTTCATTGTTACGCTGACGACCTGCAGCAATATGTTTCATTAACCATTGGGAATTGTGCTGAAGTGTCTAAATTAGAATCGTGTCTATCTGCAATTAGGGGCTGGTTATCGGATAATTTCCTGCTTCTTAATACTGATAAGACACAATTGATGGTCACTGGACCCCAAAAATTTCAATACTTGTCCCAAAATTTCATCTTGAAAACATCATAAATTGCAGCGACAAGGTTAAAAATTTGGGTGTGTGGTTTGATATGGTGATCTCTTTCGAGTCTCATGTAAAAGAGACAACAAAGACCGCCTTTTATCATTTAAGGAACATAGTCAAAATCAGACAAGTTTTATCAAGCGACACTGCAAAGGTTCTTCTCCATGCATTTGTGTCTTCACGTATCGATTATTGTATCGCTCTCCTTTCTGGGCTACCAAAGAAAAGTTTTAGAAGTTTACAGATGGTGCAAAATGCAGCTGCTCGCATTTTAACTAAAACTGGAAAATTTGAGCACATTACCCCTGTATTGAAATCTCTTCATTGGCTACCTTGTCAGGTTCGAGCAGATTTTAAGGTCCTGCTGCTCACCTACAAGGCTTTAAATCAGGGGTGTCAAACTCATTTTCACTGAGGGTCACGTGAGCGTAATGGTTGTACTCAGAGGGCCAGATGTAACTGTAAAATAGTATAAATGTAATTCAATGCAACCAAATATAATGTAAAATAAATGTAACTACTTCATAACATATTGACAAATGTATTTATTACTCATTCAAGTTACGAATATTACTATGCATTTAAAAAGTGTTTGCTTGTTGTTCTGTTACTGTAACATACATCTAATCTAATTTGTCAAGTTAAGAAACCCACATTACTCCACTGCTCAACAATCAAACTATTTAAGTAAATAAAGAAACATATTTAAACAAGTTATGATAATAACTTATCAAAATTGTTTGGTCTCAAATGAGAGGGTCAGAATAACATACAGCTACAAAGCTACAAAGAACATGTGACAGATGTAGAATTTTACAAAAACAAAGGCTGCCCACAGCCTTCAGGAGTAAACATTTGTCTTCATAAACCTGTAAACAACAAAAACATTGTTGCACATAAAGTAGTATAATATAACTCAAAATAACAAATAAACATTGTCTCAGCTCACAACTAAGAGTTCGAAATGACATGCTGCCTGTCCTTGAACACATCAAGTGGATCCGCTCTCCACCAACCTTATCCATTGATCATGTTCTGAAAACAACAAACACAAAACAACATGTAAGTATCATTAAATTGCACTCGGTTGAAATACATTTTATTATATTTTAAATAGGTTTTTAAAATTACTTACCTATGTGTTTTCTGGCTTGATGTCTGACATCGTTTTCCTTTGGTCAGCGTGTCAATGTCTGGTTTTAGTTCTTGTGCTGTTGCAATCCGCAAAACAGCGCGTTTTGCTCTCAAATCACAGGATTCTTGCCTTTTAAAAGTTCCTAGAGCCAGAAAAAAAAATATTGGGGAGCGTGCTTTTTCTTTTCGTGCCCCATTTTTGGGGAACAACCTCCCTCAAGATATTAGGCAGGCATACTCTCTGGAGGTTTTTTTTTTTTTTTTTTTTGCCTGTCCCGTTTGGTTCTTTTGCCATCAGAATTGTTGTCTAAAGGCAAAGAAAGATGCCCAACGGATTTACTTTACCAAATTGACCATCCCAGCCTTGCCGTAATGGTCCATTTGATTCACCTTTTATTGTTTATTTTATTTTCACTTACTGAATACGGGACAGACTTGACTGGGGGAAAGAAGGGGAGAAAGAAAGAGGGAAAGAGAAACAGCTGAGAAGAGGGACGGGGGAGAAGGGCAAAAGACAAAAACCAACAGAATGAGAGGGAAAAAATTAAAAAAAAAATGCATATATCAATCACCTGGATCACCTGCTGAGAAAGAAAAAAGAAAACAAGCAGAAGAAAACAAGAGTAATAGAATAAACAACATCACAATGATATATGGGAATATGACAGTAAATACTAAATATTAAACATTATTGTGCAGCACATAAGATCAACAGAACACAGTGTGCTTTGAGGTAGGAGCCAAAAAGGGTGTAGTTTGTGGGTGTGATCGCCCGTGTGTACACCTGTGAGCATGGACGCGCTTGTTTTTTTTGTTTTTTAAAAGGGTCCTTCATGTAATGATCTGCTAGAGGGTGTGGGGGGGCCACAGCCCCGTCCTCCAGGGCATGAAGCAGGTATGGAGGAGATCAAAACTCCAGACATCCAGAGGCCCCCAGAACACAAGAGACCAAGGAAGACCAACAGAGGGGCAGCCGCGCCACTGTCCCAGAAAGAGCTGAGGAGAGTCCCAGATGAGGGCTCTCTGGAGGTTTTTAAAGCTAAGTTAGCCTTTTAGGTTTTTTTTAAATTGTTATTGTTTTTAACTTTTATGTTTTTTTAACTTGTATTGCTGTGTAACACTTTTATTTATTTATCTCTTTATTTTAAAATAGCTTTATAGCACTTTGTCTGAAAGCGCTTTATAAATAAAGTTGTTGTTGTTGTTGTTATATTATATTATTATTATTATAAATACTGCCTTGTTGATTAGCTGATTGGACTGTGTTAATGTGTAGTTGGCCAGTGAGTGTAAATTGGCTAATAATGTGTTTAATGAATAATATGTAGGTAGGTGGAGGATGAGAATGTCAGACAACCTGGGCTCATTAGAGTCGTTTCAGCAGCTTAAATTAGAAAAGAGTTGTACACCAATGAGACTTCCACCATTATATACAAGTTATGCAAAGGTTTCAATGCCTGCCATATGCAATGTCAAGCAAAAACTTTTGGAACATGTGTCACAAGGAGTGTTAGGCGAATCCATTTTATCAATGGAAATTCCTCAGCAGCATCAGAGGACTTTAATAACAGAGATTGAGTAATAACTTAATATTATTCCATGTGAAAACCAGTTAGTTAGTTTCAGCATGTTAAATGGGTAACCTAAAGTCTCCAGTTTTAAAACTCTGGGTGTCTTTGTGGTCTTATTATGCTACTAATATGTTGGAACAGAGTGGGTTAGCACTTGTTAGAAACTAATTTACCATAATCGTTCAAGAGATAGAGAAATCGCATCAGTGTAGACGTACATTAAATAAAGCCCTACAAACTGAAAGAAATTATGTTAAACTTCACACTTGAGGATCACACAGTAATTACACTGTGTTGAAAAGAAGGTTAAAATATGCTGAGGGTTCAGAATGTGCAAAAAATTCAGCTGTCGTCTCACAGTGGGAAGATTGTTGTGAGGCGACAGTGACCTGCTGGTCACTCCTGCTGGTCAGCTGGAGCCTGTTTTTGAGTTTGCATGTCCTCCCTGTGGTTATGTGGGTGCTTTGGTTTCCTCCCACAGTACAAAAACATGCATGCTAGGCTGACAGGTGATCCTAAATTAGTCATGGTTTAATTTGTGAGTATGAAGCGTCACTTGGCATAGACTCCAGCCCCTGCAGCACTGTTTCAATAACAGGTTAAAAAAAATATTTTTAAAAAAAGAGATTGTGTTTCTGATTATACACATAAGTAAATCAATCTATTTTAATGAGATTTGCTCAGAAGGCATTGTTCCATTGAGAGGTCAGTAAGACTGAGAGCAAGATAGTCTTCATTTGATTCTCCGTTGGCTGACTGAAACAGTGAGTTCTTGCCGTGTAAGGACACAGCCAGAATAAAAAATTCTTTATACTAACTGGAAAACAGTAAATGTTTTCTCCCGTGTTATCTCATTGAAGATGCCAGCATTGTTGACCAGGATGTCAATTCCCATTAGCTACTTAAATTAGCTACCTAACACCTCTAACCCATTAAAACATCTGAAGTTCCTCGCCACAGGATGTACACTGGCAGTGGTTCCCTGTTGGTGGAGATATTGGCGCCTCTGTGGATTCAGCTTGTTCAGCATCCCCTGGATACTCAATTAGTTTGGGATCTTGGAACTTTAGAGTCATCACCTTGGGATGTTTTGTTGTGTTCCGCCAGACTGACGTGCGCTTGATCTACAACAATATAGGTGGTTATGTGCTGAAGTAACATCCTTATTCATGTGAGGACCCAAGGTTTCCCAAAGGAGTGTTGCACTCTAAAGAGATGATCAATGCTTTACACTTCATTTGTCAGTGTTTTTATTGCTGGAATATATGTGACAGGATATGAAACAAAACACACATTTACCACCTTTCAGTACGGGCATGTATCAGACTACATTAGCTTATTGTGAATAGTGTCGTGAAAGCGTAATATATTCTCTAATCCTCTCCATATGTCAACAAATTATTAATGTTTTATTGGAGCACTGCTTTTAGTGCTCAGGCTCTTTGGTATCCACATATGAAACTATCAACAAGATGTTTCTTCTTTGTGAAATAACACCTTCCTAAAATAATGAATCAAGCTTGCACACTATCAAATGATTTGACCCAATTTCAGCTTGGCTTCTGCTAGATGTTTTTTACTCTTATTATTTGTTTTGTGATAAATTCACTGTCAGAGACAGTAGCATTTTGAGCCTGAAAGTGGGTCCAGCTATTTGGGTTAAAAATAGACTCACGCAAACAATGCATGTATAACAAAATAGATTAAAACACATCATACATGCAAGGTCTTTAATATATTTCATCTATGTCTACATCTTTGCACTTTCTTCCTACTATTGCAATGTGTGTGTATGGGTACACAATATACTGTGACATGTGTGTGTGTGACATTTTCTCGCTACAGATGGGGAAGTAGGAGTGATATAGTGAGGTGTGTGTATGTGTTAGAGGGGTGATAGTGGGGCTAATCATCAGCCTGCTGGTAAATTCTGCTCTGTATAACCTCTCACTTCCACCTATATCATCACTTCTCAGCTTCCAGCTAAGCTTGTACATGTGTTTTACTGGGTACAGTATGTGTCTGATAGGTTTGAATTTATTCATACAATATGTGCACCAGGATGTCTGGGTTGCCAGGTCTGCTTTATAAAACTAGGCCAATAGCTAATCAAAACTAGCTCAAAAGCAGCCCAATACTCAGAGTTGGCATTGAGACGTAGGTGGTGAAGAGCGTAGGTTGCATGTTTATGTGTGTGTACCTGCTGATGTGGTGCAGGATGTGGGTTTAAATAATTTAATTGCAAATATGGATTTTTATTTATAGATATTCATGTAATTTTCATGCAAAAATGGGTCTACATTCAAGCATGTGGACAAAACTTTAACCCACAGCAACTCCACTCTGAAAGACGATGACATCCAACCCCCTCAAACCAAACAAACACACACAACGGTGTGTTCAAAAATGTCATGTGGTGGGCAGACAAACCTGAGGCTGGTTTTACTGATAGACCAGTTATATTTTTAGTGACTTACGTTGAGTTATAATTAACAAAAGTTTGTTTCTCAAATTAGACGGTGTTATATGGATCATTATGGGCCTGGATGGCCCGTGATTTCCTTCTTGTTGAAGGCGTTGTGGGCGCTGTACCCTGAAACCTTCAGAGGTTTTCCCCATCGGAATATTATGTGGGAAACAGGTTCCTGTGTGTGTTGTGGCTAACTGTTGACGTCTCAGAAAGTCATCATTAAACGTCCTGATTAAGGCTGTTATGTTCTGAGCATCATTATCCTGAGGTTATAACACTTCATATAAGTTCAGACAAAATCAAGGTTATTGTAACATGTCATCCAACCAGAAACTTAATATGGATGGCTTACTTTTGACCAGGATATGTCCTTCAGTGTGTACATTAAACAAATACCTATGACTGCTTTCTTTCATCTGCGCAATGCTGCACAGCGACAAAAAAAGAGAGATCATATTTCCCTAATACTGGACTGTTTTTATTGGCTCCCAATTAAATCTAGAATTGAATTTAAGATCCTTCTTTTACAAACAACGTCTTGAATGATCAGGCCCTATCATAGCTGAAAGATCTATATTATTCCAACTGAGCATTTTTGTCACAATCAGCGGGGCTGACTGTGTGTAGAGTGAAAGGTGGACCCAAATACAGACGAAACAAAACGTGAAACGTGACTTGAATAACCAAAAACGAGCCGTTTATTGAGGCTGGCAAAATAACTGCAAACAAAAGGCAAAAGGCAAGAATAACAATAAACTACACTGGGTGAGCTAAATTAAACAAAAACCTACAACAGGAACATGGACCTGATATGAGAAAACGTGACACAACCTCTTGGCCTGGAAATAAAGCAAACGATATGACAATGACTCACTGAAAACAGAAGACTTAAATACACAGTAGGTGATTAGAGGAAGTGGGAACACATGGGGGAACAGCTGACTGACATAAGCCTAATGACAGGACAGGGGAAGTGAAGCTAAATTCAATGAACAAAGAACACACGATTCCTTCAAAATAAAACAGGAAACACTGAAACTAGACATGACAACACAAGCTTAACAGACCTAACACGCGAACGATACAAGAACCCAAACACAGAAACCAAGGAAACAATAAATAATGACTGCCTTTAACCTCAACTAAAAGCTAAATAGGAATGACACATGAACTAATCACAAATCAAAAATGAGACAAATACAAAATGTACTCGGAGCACTGGGTCAGAGACCCAGCCTGTGACAATTTTGCTCTCAGACTTTAGGCTTAATTGTGGTTCTTAGAGTTTCTAAAAATAGAATGGGAGGTAGAACCTCCAACTACCAGGTCCCTTTCCTGTTGAACTAGCTCCCAGTTTTGATTTGGGAGACAGACATCCTGGAGACTTTAAAGATTAGAGTCAAAACTTTACTTTTTGATCAGTTTTATCGTTAGGGTAGATCAGATAACTCTGAATCATCCTTTAGTTATGCTGCTATAGATTAAGACTGCTCCAGGACTTCATGTGATACTCTGAGCATTCACTCACCTCTCTTCATTCCCCAGGTGTTTTAAACTTTGAATCAAACTTTGTCTTCACCCTCCCGTAGTTTGTGTTTTGTGTTGTCTCCCTGGGCTCTCCTTTTTCTTGTCTCTTTCCCCTCACCCCACAACCAGTTGGGGGCAGATGGCTGCTACTTCCCGAGGCCTGTCTGAGTTTTCTTCCTGTTAAAAGGGAGGTAAAAGTGCTTGGAGGTAGGGGTTATCTACTTGTTTGAGTTTTCTTCTGAAAACTGTCTCTCTGTTGCAGTATGAGGTTTCTTGAAGTGGCTGTTGTTGTGTTTGTTCCTATATAAATAAACCTGAATTGAATTTAACTGAATTATTAGAAGTTAAATTAACGGAATTATGTGTATAAAAGGTATACGCATGGCTTTCTTGTGTAATGCAATTTGGTTCACAAATGAAATTTTTCTTTCAATGAATGTAAATCAACAGTAAATCGTTTTTTTCCAAATCAGATTGAAATAAATTCTTCTACAAAGAATACAGTGACAGCCATTTCCTGAAAAGAAAGCGGTCTTTGTAAATTTGTTTTTCCATTTCTGAGATGCCAAAATTGTATTTACTTGCAGCAGATACACTCCTCTGTGGCAATCAATTTGAATTGACTCTGACACTGGGGACATGTCTTTGCATAGGATATTAGTAGGTAATATAGATCCTGCTGGTGACAAGTTGCAATATCTTAGGAGAAAACATTTAGCAATGCTTTTCTCTGTAGGTCTGAAGTTGGTAGTGGTAGGTGGCCTTGGCCTAAAGCTCAGCAAGTAGGTGTGAAAAGCTCGGTAGATTTTTTAAAGCTGATATTTTGTCTTTCTTTTGAAGGTAGAAAAGCTTTCTTTTTTCCCTTTTACACTTATGTAAAAGTGCTTGTCAGATTGTTGGAACTGCATCCAAATCCCTGTCCACCCACACATTTATAATGTCAGAAATCAAAGGGATTTATCAAGAGAGATCATATTTCTCCCATATCAGCCAAACAATATTTTAAATTCCTTCTTCTCACGTACATAGCACTGTGTGATCACACTCCATTATATCTTAAAGACCTCATGGCACCATATTATCCCAGTATAGTACTTTTGTCAAAGTTCAGCTTTGCTTGTGGTTTCCAGAGTTTTGTGGGTGCCAGTGTTTGGCTATCAGGCTAAACTGCTGTTGAACCAGCTCCCAGTCTGGTTTTAGGACGTGTGTTTCTACTTTTAAGAATAATATTTAAAGTTTTCTTCTTTGTAAAGCTTATAATTAGAGATGGGATAGGTGACCCTGAATAACCCCTCAGTTATACTGCCATCGGCTCAGGGTACTAGGGGACTTGCCATGATGCACTAAACTCCAGTCCTCGCTTTCACTCTCCAAGAATTTTTATGCCACCATTGCATGTCATTAACTTTGTTTCTTCTCTGTTCTGTAGATAATTCTTTTTGTGCTAACCCCCTCTGCAGGTTTTCTGCAGGTATCTGGGATTCCACAGTTGCATGTTAATGATCAGCGGTTACTGTTGTCTTCGTTTTATGCCTTTCTCTCTTTGCTTTCCCCTCACCCCAACCAGTCAAGGCCACCCTTCGTGAGCCTGGTTTTTTGAAGTTTCTTCATATTTAAAAAGACTTTTTCTACAAGCTCACACCAAGTGCTTGCTTATAAGGATTGTTCAGTTTTTTCTCTTATACTGGTTCTCTTCAGTATGTACACTGTTCAAAAGAAAGAAAGAAAAAAAGAAAGAAAAGAGCGGTTTGAAAATATACCAGATCTCAATGGGGGGAAAAATAATGTTGGATATCTATAATGATATGGACTGGGTAATGTGTGGAAGACAGCAACCTATAGAGGGCTGAACTAAAAGCCAACCAAAAAATAAAGTGAAAAAATGATGTAACAGGTCAGTCCATTTGGACAAAATGTTTGTCAAAAAGTTTGTGTGGCCTCCATGTGCCTTTATGAGTGCCTGACAATGTGAGGGGATTCTCCTAATGGTGTCTTGGATCTCTTCCCACAGCTGAACCAAGGCATTACTGATCTCCTGGAAGGTCTAAGGTGTGACCTGGAGGTATTGATTGGATGGAAACGTCCCAGATTTTTGGTTTGGATTTTGGTCAGGTGGGACCGGTAAGTGGTATTTATTCCTTTATTTCTGAAGAACATATGAAGTTTGTTGGTGATGGTTTGGTCAGAGACATTCACACCAGCGACCTGCCGGAGGTCATTTTGACTGAATCAAAAGAGTAGATGTCCAGTGGTGGTCCAGTGTTCATGGGTGTTGGTGATGTCGGTCCACTGTATGTGGGCAACATAGCTATCTACCAGGAAACTTTAGAGCATGCTTTATGAAGATGCTAATTTTAGGATTTAACACCTGCCAACAGTGCCAAAACTACTACCATATTGTTTGTTGAACGTATTATCACTGTGTTTGACTGGCGAGCCAACTTACATGACCTAGTGAAAGCTGCTGAGTGAAAATGTAAAAAACTGTTCACTCAGCTACTTCCACATTTTTTGCATGTGAACAGCTGGGTTCTGCTGCTGGAAACAAGTATGAATGTCTTTACTGGTTCAACAACATTTATGAAGTGTTGTGTTTCAGCCACCTTCTGGCATACAAAAGCAGAGTGGGTGACAGACAGACGTATAATTATTACAATATAACATTATTTATTTATTGTTTGCTTGACTTAAAAAAAAAGTTGGTTATTATAGCTTTTAATGAGGGGCCTTTCAGCATTTCCCCATTATACTGAAAACACCAAGTTGAACAACTTGAACAACCTTTAAGCTTTTAACCCATTCTGAATATAGAGCTGTTCTAAACTCATAAATAATGCAGAATGTGTAAAGCAGATGCATTACGTAGAGCTCTATTGTTCAGACACTCACTTTAATGAATAGGCAGCGCTAAGAGCCATTACCTGAAAGCAAAGCCTTCCCCAATGTCTTCCCTCCCCTGTGCATTAGTTGACCAGAGTTGTTGTGTTGGGAGGCAGGGGTTCTGGCCTGGATCTGACAGTCTAATGTTCATGCTCAGTAAATTGTGTTGGAATTGCTCCCCTGGGAGACATGAATGCGACAATGGTCTGTGGGTTACTTGTTCTCAGACAACATTGTGAGTCTGCTTGCCCTTTCCCTTTGAATGAGGAATTAATTATTCATCTACCAATGGCAGATAAAGGATGTGGAGGATAGAAGAGGAGGTGTATTTGTACACATTAGATTGTGAAATCTTTTCAGGTGTCAGTAAATCTGGAATTAAGTAACCAGAATAAATGGGAATAGTGGAAACAGACAGGGGAGCATCTTTTGTCTGAATGAAATGTCCTTGTATAAGTGACTTCAGGACCCCAATCAATGCCAGCTACGGAAATTAAAAAATGATCAGTGATGGCATTCTTGCAATTTTCCCAGTCTTACTTCAAATTGGAAATAATCAGTGCCAGATTGGTTAAATTACCACTCTGTGTGGGGCACCCAGTGATGTTAATTCTCAGAGATTCTTGAGTCACATGTTAAATACGTTGACTATGAAATCATCAGAACTTATCCAACTTAGGGATATTAGGTAGATACCATAACAATCCACTTAAAGTGGGGGACAAGATACACGAGGGACATGTCATGTTGTGGAAATCAGATATAAATGAAAATACAGTCGATCATGTTGTCTTTAATGTTTTTTGACAAAGAGGGATTTTATGGCTAGAATATTTTTAGAACCAATCTATCTGTTATGGTTACAGAATATGGTGAGAACACTGTGTGACCATAAGACAATATACAGCCTTTTATTTAGAGAAATAGCATAGTCTCAAAATTTCTATTTTACAGTAAGCAGTATGTCGCATGGCTAAAGCAGAGACACAGACAACTATACACATTCTCACATCCATCAGTTCAACACAATCATCAGTTAACCTAACAAGTATGTCTTTGGACTGAGGGAGAAAACTCATGCAGGCCAAGGGAGAACATGCAAAGTCAGCATGTACATGCCTCCGCTGAACTTAACGATTGAACCAAAAACCTTCCTGACCCCTGTGTTTACTAATGATATCCTAATAATACTTAAACATTAGGTGATATTTATTGTCCACTTGGAGGCAGAAATGTGTTTGACATGTGAGTTTGACGTGCTATCTTATAATGAAGTTAAACTTACAATTGTGTCATTTATTAATTCTAGTGTGCAGTTGTAGCAGCTAAAGATTCTTTAGTGACCAATGTTCGGTGCCCTGATTACCAATAATACCTTGCTGTGATCATATTACATCTACAATATTGTGGAAATGTGGAGATTGAGAGGTGTGGACCCAGGCGCAGACAATAATGCAATAGAAAGAGTTTCAAACTGAAAATGAGCCTTTATTGTAGCTGTAAGAATTACTACAAAACCACTAACAAAAACCTAAACTGGGGACAGCTAAACATGAAACTAGAAACATAAAACTAAACAACCTGAAACATGGAAATGTAGCTGGAGAGACACTGGGGAAGATGAGCAGGATGACCAACAGGCATAATACACAGAATGATATGCAGATGCTCCGACGAAACACAGCGGAAACCACACACGCAATATACACACAAGGTAACAAGGATATGGCATACAGGAGGGAGAAACAGCTGAACCTTATTAGACAAGACAACGGGGAAGCAAAAGCCAAAACACTGAACACCGGACATGGGACTCTCCAAAGTAAAACAGGAAATACAAGACAGAAAACCACAATTCCCAGAATAAAACTCAAATCAAAAACACGAGACCAGGACCATGAAAGGAAAAGTCTAGAACCACTACTCATTTCTTGGTATCTTTCATTTCCCAAGAACATGAAATAGGTGCACTGATTGGATTTATAGAGTTCTAATGAGCCTGAAAGTCAATATTTGGTATGACCACCTTTATTCTTCAACACAGCCTAAACTCTCTTATTTAACCTTTCTTTACATTTCTTTAAGTGGTCTTGAGGAATAGTTCTCCAGGCTTCTTGAAGGATATTCCAAATGTCTTTTTTTTGGATGTTGGCTGCCTTCTGATCCATTCTCTGTGAAGATGACTCCAAATTTCTTCAGCAATTTTGGGGTCCAGGCTTTAGAGAGACCAATGACAGTGTTCCATTGTTTGTTTTCTTATTCTTGTTTTTCAAATGATATTGGATGGTGAATCAAAATCCAACTTTATTTTAACAAGATCCCAGTACCACTGACTGAAATGTAGCCCCATGACATTCACCATCTCTTAGAGGTAGCAGTAGACACTCAGTGTAGTGGCGAATTTCTGTCCCATTGGACAGAAATGGGACAGAAATTGGCTCTAACACTCAGTGTTGTACCTCTCTCCTGATGACGAAGAAGACCTGTTGCCACTGATTTTCATTCCAGGTTAATTAAATTGGCATACATCCACCTTTGTTCCCTTTTTCCCTTCCTTTAAAATGGTTTCTTGACAGGCGCCCTTCCTCGAAGATGTTTTGGGGTTTTTTTGGCGAGGGGGCTCAGAGAAGAAAGGTTATATGTAATTCTGAAACAGCATTACCCCCACCCCTTTGTTTGTGTGTGTGTCTATATCAAGGGTCGGCAACCCTGGGCATGCGTGCCACAGCTGGCACGTGTGCCCACAGCTGGCACGTGAAGGGTTAACTGATGGCACGACCATAACTGGGCTGGCCATTTGGCATACTGGGCATGTGCCCGATGGCCGATGGTGATTTTTCGTTTTCATGGGCCGATGATTTTTTTTTTTTTACTAACGGTATAAACAGTGAAAGATGGTGAATTGGCCAGGTGCTGGAAGATGTGTAAAAATAACTCTGGTGGTGGCTATGGCTGAGCTTCCACAGAGTCCAGCAGGTGGATGAGGGAAAGGGGAGACAGGAGGAGACCCGAGGCGGCCGCCGGTCCAAGTGTCAGGTGAAGAGGTTCAGGTAAGAAGTTATAACCTACAGTCTATCTGGGTCAGATATAAACCAAGTTTAGGTGTAGCTTATTGTGGGGGAAATCTGTGAGTTTGTGCCCATGACCGTTATATCCACACCTCTAAAGGGCCAACAAAGTACACCATGATAAGACCCGGAAACCAAACATTCAAGGAAAGGTGAATACAGATAACACCAGGCAGTGTGGTAAATTGACTGATTCTTATATAGTGCTTTTCTACTCTGCTGGAGCACTCAAAGCTCTTTATACAAGATGCCACATTGACCCATTCACTGTTTCCTATGCCTTTCAGTGCCTTCTAACTATAATTTTGGGATATTTGGCATGCAGACTGAGGAGCCAGGGAACGAACCACCAACCTTCCACTCAGCAGATGACTTGCCCAACCTCCTGAGCTACAGCCACCCCAAGAAAAAGTGTGATAAATTGTGCTGTGGGAACACCTCCACAAAGAGAGCTGATGAGGTGATGATGAGATGTGGTGATGAGAACCCTGGAGCCCAGAATCACCAGTTGGTTGCAACCAATGGGAAAAACCAAGAAGCCAAGGACACCAGGATGCTGTGTGAGAAACATTCATGAAAGCCTGCACCAATGTCCAGAGCTCAAATGGAGATCTAGTATAAGTCAACCAGTGGCCTCACCGACATAGCAAGGACACCAAGAGAGAAGGACCCATGATATCGCAGAAGACGAAGGACAGCGAACAGACACAAAATCCAAGTGAGACATCAGCCAACATTGACCTTTGCTGATGGTGCTTCAGCTAAAGGTAGATTGATGAAATGAAGGGCCAAATGCATCTCTCAGTTCCTATGTCAGGTTTTTGCTGTATTTTTTCCTATTTATTAAGGACATGCCTTTCAGAGACTGTAATGTAGGTGGTTTTCTTAGGCCTGTCACTTCTTTTGGCCTCCACTCATCCAGCTTCCTTAACTTTTAAAGGAGATAGCACACACCATGTCAAGGTATTCCAAATTTGGCTAAAGATACAATCTAAACTTGTTTTTTGACTAAGTTGTCTGTTATGTGTAGACACTATACATGAATCCCATAAGTTATGTGCCTTTTTATGCTCGAATGAGTCATAGGTCAGTGTTAAGTCGCTTTACAAACAAGCAAACAAATAAACAAACAAACAAAAACTATTTTTTTCTGAAAATGGTCTGGTAAAAGATTTCAATGTCAAAAGATAGGTAGATGTAGACTGTAAGGCCAGAAAGAGTATCCACTGCTGTGAGTACAAGGTCAAATCTCGCCAAGCAGTCCCCAAACCAGAGTTGTAATCAAGCTGAGGGTTTGCAGACCCAACCAAGCAGTCTGAATAAATTTTCAACAGGAAAGAAATGCAGAGATTTACAGGGTTGTGGCGTGATAATATATTGCCCATACCTAACTGTTTAAGACTTCATGTTTCTGTAAAGTGATTCTTGGGCTGGTCTTTACCTTGGCTTTTGTTACTTGAATAGTTCAATAGCTGAACAGTTCAAGTAAAATCTAATAGGACAGGGATTTCTGTTATGTTTTAAGACTTGGTATTATTTTGTTATTCGGCAGCTGCTTGACCATACATTTCAGGTGATCTTGCAGGAGTAGAACTATAAGAAATTAAATTTTTCATGGGGTAAATATGTAATTCATTAGGTTATTCTAAAAATAGTGAGCAATGTGTGATATATTACTTTTTTTGAGCAAGAACTCAATGCTGCTACTGCAAGTAGCCATTTGTTGCACAGCAGGATGTATGCATTGGGTTTTCCAGAGCATTTTTCAACAAAAAGACCGCTGTGGTGGCCTGCAGCAAGAAACCGAAGGAAGCAATGCGACTGTGTTAAAACAGAAAAGCTGCAAGCTAAGGGCAGGTTCTGAAATAATTGTCGTTTCAGGGATTTGCAACTATGAGTAACCCTTTCTACATGTTTTGTAGGCTAATATAGGGATTATTATTGTACATATATTTATGTGCAATGCTTAAGTTGTCCAATTAAGCCCTCTTCTCCAAGAGAAATTGAAATTACTCCTTTAAGCAGTAATTTCAATTTCTGTTTAAAGGAGACAGTTATGATTGTGCCAGATATTAGGGTATTATGTACAGCTGTGGAGTTGTGAGTCTTTTGTGAACCCCAAGAGAGCAAAGCTGAGTGTAGGGTACTTCTGTTTTGGTGGTAATTAAAGAACACTACACAAAGAAAAACTGTAGCCGACTTATTACTCACTGGAGAATGTTGACCCCCTATGAATAAAGGTTACATTAGAATAAAATATTAAATAGAGCAGCTAATTACCATAACAGCCAGCTAGTGGTGAGATCTAACTAATCACTTATTAATAAGCCATTAATAAAATAAGTAATTATATCTGTCTTGGGCACAAATTTGCCTCAGCGCTTAACACAATCTTGAATTGTTTGATCTTCAGTTTGCTTCTCTACTCCTGAGCTCCCCAGGCGACACTTAGTCCACCAGCAGGTCATTTCTTGCACTGTCAGGAAGTGGCTAGTCACCAACAGTGCCGTCCTGGAACCAGCTGCAGGAAGGCAAAGGGGCCGCTGGGTATGTGGGTGGCAAGATATCAGATGTAGGGTCACTGAAACCAGGGGAGGTAAAGAAGGGTAGAGAAGACGTCGCTGGAGAAGGGTGGGGGGAGGAGGTGGTGCTGTGTCCATGTGACGCTGGCGGTAGGATGTCAGAGAAATTGCACAGTGAGGTGGAAGAGAGGACTATAAATACAAACCTGCTGCCAGCACGGTGGGCAACCTCCAGCCAGGTTGGAGTCGTTTCCATAGCAGTAAATGCCATTTATCTAATGTATTGGCCTATTACAACCTCTCCTTTATGTGTTCCCACTGAGGGATCCCCTGCAGTCTCACAGCAGGGCCACCGACGCACAATTGATTGGGGAGTCGTTCTATTTCTGCAAGCAGACCCCCACTCATGCTTCTGCCTCTTCCTCTTCCTTTATCGCAACCCCCTCCTCCCATCTGCCTATTCTTCTCCTTCCCTCCCTCCATCTATCTGTCTTCCTGTGCCTGGTTCTCTTTATCTCACTCGCTCTCTGCCACCCTCCATCCCTTGGCCTTTTTCTGCTTCTGTCTCTTCACTCTCTGTGGACTGCCTAAAGGCGCATTGTCATTCCGCTCTTGCGAAAATCAATAATATCATTCTAATTCAAACTGATATCAAAAGGCAAAGGGCCAGCAAGCCATTTCTCTGTAGACTTATCATGAGCCCATGTTTTTCCACGCCATTTATTTTCAGCCGTTTGGTCCCTTCGATCTTCTCTTTAGAGGACTCCTCTGGGTTTCAGTTGCCCGGCATGTCTGAGCAGAGTTTAGATGTTACATTTGACGCTGACAAATTTGGCAGAGTAGCCGTGTGTCCACGAGCACCCGTTTCAGACATATCGAGACTCTGTGATAAGTACCTCAGATATTGGCACACAAAAGTACTTCTGCTACAACATGGGGAGAAGCATGCCTTAAACGTAATTTTAATCTTTCATAAGCTAAGCCAAGAATAAAACAAGTAATTACAAATTCTCAGAAGCACAATTTCTTAAGAACAATGCAGATGGGATGAGGAATATAATGCAGGGGTACATTAAGCACTCATGTTTATTCCATTTTAAACCAGTTTCATTCACGTTCTTAATGTAGTTATTGCAAAATACCGCTTCCCCTCCCTACTTCTGGCTATATGAAACCACTAATGTTATTCTACACTCCTTCCCAAAACTGCATGTCAGCATGTTTTGCTCAATCACAGAGTCATTTGTGAAGCTAAAATGGTGTACAGGCATATGAGGAGATGTTCAAGGCCTCGAGGTGCTGTTACAGTTCAATATTAATGAGATCATTTGAGCAAGGTAACTGAAGTGCAGACATTTTGTGGTTGGATAACTCACAGTCCATATGGCTTGTAGTTGGTTTACCAGAAACTTTTTGCAAATGCAGTAAGCTGTTAGTAAGTAATGGACAAACAAAGCAAGAGAGCACTCTAAACAGTTTATGCTTGTGTTACATCCACAATATTTTATCTTCTAAATAGATTTAGGAGACAATTTGAGACAATTTTGTGTGAACCTGATAACAAGATTATCTACAGTTAACTGCCTAGTTTCTGTTATCCAATGAATAGCTCTAAAGTCCATAGGAACGTCATACGTAGTATATGACATGGCTGCATTAAGAGTGTGCCACCTACATGTCATGATTTATATGCAATAAGACACCCCAACAGTGGGTCTGTACCAGTTTGTCACACTGAGAAAAAGTAAGGCTTAAAAGACAGTTTAATCAGGAGGAACTAGTCTGCTTGTAGAAAGTGTTACTGATAAAAGGAAGATTGGATTTTGGCACAGACTCCTTGTGGGGATAATGACCAGTTTGTGAGGCGAGCAACAAAACACCTACTTTAATTTGAGATAGTCTCAATTCTAGTGGTTGTGTAGAAGTTTGCACACTTGTAGATAATAATTTATAAAGGGCACTGCAAATTAATGAGTGGTTGCTACCTTTATTAGATAAACCATCAATCCAAACTGAACTTGGATTTTTAATATAAGGGTGTGGGGTAAACACAAAAAGGTTACTTAAGGCCTTAATACAGGAAATGTGGCTATTTTTAAAAAAAAAACAAAAAAAACATGTTTAGATAATTAATTTACATTTAGCTGGTGAGTAATGAGATTTTTTCACTATCCTTTTACATTTTGAAACCAATGCAGTCTTTTTCAGTGTATTAATCATGATATAAATCTGAGGGTATTTGCTGGACAGTTCAGTGAGAGGACAGACTGTGTAGTGGCAGTTTTCCTTACGCTTGACATGAATTCTGATTGTATCCATTTTCTCAAGCCAAAGCAAATAGCTGATTTTGATGTATTTAATTTCAGTTGTTGACCAGTGTTCAAGTGATTATTTTTGAAGAAAGTCTGCTATGAATGATCAACATTTAATTCCTATTACAAGTGTGCAAGTGAAAACTAGCTCTGCTAACTTTGGTTTTCTACTATGTAAATGTCTATCCCTTTAAAACTGTCTTTAACTCAATTGATACTATTTTTAAGATTACGCACTTCTATTGAGTTTCAATCGTCTTTCATACTGACAATTATACATCATAACACTTCTTTGATTTATAATTTATACATAGCCTTTCTTAAGAATAAGAAAGAAGAAGAATTATTCAGTGGCAAGTGCAAAGCTTAATGGTACTAACAGTATTTCGATTCTAATCCTTAAATTAATAGTGTCATCAAGCTCATCATTATCTCTCTTATGTTGTTTTAGATTTAGATTGTTGTGACTGTGTTAAGTAGTTTTCATTGTGGGTGTGCATAAAGGTTTAGCTGCCTTTATACTAAGACTCCTGAAATGACGAATGACCTTTTATCAGTTTGTATTGTAAACCATCTCTTTGTCCACTCATTCACCACTCAACTTTCCTGACATCCCCCCCTTCAGAAGACATAAGGTTCAAATTGCAAACCTGTCGATGTTTTAATGATTAAAAGGTACATATTATGCTTTTCTGTTGCATTTATGGGGCATACACTCATATCAGCATGGCTAAAATTTTGAATTATGTGTAAGTACTGTAGTATCTGTGAGACTTCAAACTGCTCTACAGGTTCAGATTCTGGGGTGTTGTTTTGTTTTTTTCTTTGTTATGATTCCTTACAGGACTGATATCCTATTATGGTCATCTCAGGGACACAACTGTTGGTCAAACCTTTCTTTCTGAGGGACCTCCTTAAAAAGAGACGCAGTAAAACAAGTTGCCTGTTTGTCTGTCTCACCCGGTAGTTGAGTTGGACTGAGAAAAGATTAGATTTTCATCATTTGTTTGGAACCAGACTGAGACAACCTCCTACAGTTTAGGGTGTAGCTGGTTTGGTCTCAGTTTGACTACCAGATATATATATATCTGCTCAACTGAACCATCTCGGCCCCAGTATTAAACTACTTAGTTTGGTAACTAATCATCTTTTTTTAACTTTAGAACCCATCAACTAAGCTAAAATAGTAAACTTGGTAACTATCATATTTCAGTCTTAGGAGTCTAAATGTTAACGCCAGCATGCTAACATGCTCAAACAATGTTAGCATGCCAGTATTAGCATTTAGCTTGTTTAGCTTAGACACCAAACATAGACAATACTTACCCATAATGCATCAGTGTGCAGAGACAAAAACCATGATATGGCAGGAAGAAGACACCAAAAACAAACCAAACTCAGGCCGAGAGAACATCTGAGATGATACATCCACAACAGGAAGTTACTCATTAATATGCTGCTGGATCATTTAGATTTCTCACTGTGAAGAAATCCTGATCCTAAACTTAATGAACACATATTCAACCAGAGAGCGATTCTTTTCTGATGTGTTCAAATATTTGTATTGGACACCACAAGCCCACCGACTATAGTGTATATTGTTTTCCTTTAAATTAAGCTTAAAGACATGCCGTTCATGAATAGTGCCAGTAAAAAGTAAGAGACGCTGTGAATGCTGATTATTTTGAGGAGGCTCATATCTATTGAATAAAACTACAAAGAATTACAACACATTAAAATGATAACAACCTCAACACTCAAAACAGATGCTTGGACCAATAAATAGGGTTGGTTAGTCATGACTTAACAAGTGGATTTCCTTTAGCATACATTAAAACTACCTTTAATCAATGTAGAATCAATCAATTTGAGACTGATTATTTACACTGTTTGTGATTCAGGGACAGCATATTTAAAACCTCATGAAGTACAGTGTATCCCAGTGAATAATATTATAGACCACAGCAAGGTTTCTACGTGCCCAGTAATTTTATTTAAATAAGCCTAAATGCAGTCCATTCTATTACATTCAATTCCTCTAATGAGCACTCAGCGGTAAAAGGTTAAATAAGAGGTGAGGGAGCATTTACTCAGTAGTAAACAAGTAATTAATCATCCACCTCCCTACAGGTCCTCATATCTGTATAAACTGCAGGAAAAGATGCCCATTTTCGTTATTTTCCAGTGTTGAGAACATCGCCCACGCACCACATGAGATTTTATAGTATTGGGTCTAATTCAACCAATCATCCTTCATCTGAGCTTCCCAGCTGGTAAGACCAATGGGAAAACAGCATCCCCTGCTTTTACCATGCAAGCCAAGTTTCTAAACAGACACCTACTCTAGTATAGTTTTGATGAAGAAAAAAATGGTTGTTGCATTGCTCCACATAGATTAGTAAATTGACTGTTTTTCAGAGAGGTTGTCTAGAATGAGAGCAGTCAGACTAAAATAAACCATAACCCAAGAACCTGCCTATTTCTCAGATGAGCCCCAGAGAGACTTGAGGCAAATTAAAAACAGGTTGTCAATTATATTGGAATATGAAAAGAAAATATCAAATAAAAAAAGTTGGGAAACGAAGTAAAAGACTGGATAAACAAGTTGTCAGACTTTAGTCCACTCATCACCAGCATGAAAACTGATTGCTTATGTGGGTCATTTTCACTTCAGTCCTGATGAATATTATTTTTCAGCCAAAGTAATAGAATAGACAGGTGTTTGAGAAAAATCAGGACCATCTTTAATACACAAATTTACTTTGCTGACTGTCAGGACTAATTAAGAGTGGCTACATTTTAGGCTTAAAATGTTTCTGAAACAATCAGTATTTCTTTGATGCATCAATGTGAAGCCAGAGCCACACTGACAGAGTGGACCGATGAATCAGTATTCACAGCAGCTCAGTCACACAAGGTGAAGCTGAAAATAAATGCATTATTTTGAAATAAAAAATGTATTTACTTGGTATGATACTTTTAACTTTTGCATTTATTTGTTTTTATCTTAAGGGTATTCCATTAAGACAGAAATTTTGTAAACAATACATTTGCCAGTACCATGAAGCAGAAGACATAGATGAGACTATACAAAACAGTAAGAGCAGGAGTCCCAATGCTAGGAGTGAATATAGTAACTTAAATCGACTATAGAAAGTTGTTATCCATCCATTTTCTTCCACTTATTGAATTCAAGGTCACGGGGGCACTGGAGCCTATCTAACTTGTTATAGGGTGGGAGGTGTAGTACACCCTGGACAGGTCGCCAAAAGTAAAAACGGGGTAAAACTTTTCCCTAAAGGGAATTACACCTATGTCTCTCCAAGATGTCACACAAGATGTCTGGACTGATAACTGGCAAGTCAGAGATTCCAGTGTCATTTCACAGAACTAAAAAGTCCACACCGGCTAGGAGAACAAAATGTATTTGGTGTTTCGGCACAAAGAACTGTTTGGCTAAAGTCAGGAAAAGTGGTTTATGATCATATGCCTCTTCACAACTGCAACACCACATGTAAAAAAAAAAAAAAAAGACAACTTGCATAGGAAAGACCTATGCCACTAATGCCATAACAACCTGTGTCATACTCCAAAGGCTACCTTGCATGTGACTAAGATGCCAGCAACTCTGACTTCTGCTTCTTCTTTTCACAGCTCCTTTTAACTGAGTCATCTATACTAGTGGGTCATCTGCCTCCATCTCACATCCTTAGCATTCTTCTCTGTCACACCCACCCCGTGTGTGTCCTCCTTCACTAAATCCATGCTCTGTAAGCAAACTGGTGGGGGTTGAGGGAGGGGGGTAGACAGTCTCTGGTGTGCTACAGATGTGATAGCTGCTGGTCTGTAGTCACTGAGGCTGTCTATACCAGTCTTTTTGAAAATGGGGATGATGGTGTAGGCCTGACAGAATGTCACTACTTTCACTCTTGAGAAAGCTCCATAAAATTTTTTTTTGCAAGTTTCTGTATAGTTCAACAACACTCCTAACACTGAGTTATAATGATTAAATTAAATCAATGAGTACAATTAAGGGAATCATATAGCTAAAGGCGTGATTACTTCAGAAATTTAACTCTGTCTTGCCTGTCTGTCCCAAGGATTTCTATTGGGCTTGCTCAGCTTATTCAACACCCCTCACCGAAGGTGGCTAACAGGTGCACGAGGAGTATGACTCTAGTAGCTGAAGCAAAAACTCAGGTGGACGATGACTTCCATGAAGCCACTGAACAAGACTTTCCCATCAGAAGAGCTGAAGGAAGTGGCTGGGGAGACAGAGGTCTGGGCTTCTCCGCCTACACTGCTGCCCCCAGAAGTAGTAGTAGTTGATGGATGGATGGATGGATGGATGGATAGATACATTAAGTGGAGGAACCTCTATATCAAGTACAAGGTTTAAGGGAAAAAAAAAACCAAGATGACTTTCAGCTGGACACCTGATGCAATGCAGCTTGTATCAAAGGCAGACCGTTCCATCCAGATGGATTTCCACAAAATCAAACCACTTCAGATTTAGGTTCAGAGAGCCAAGTTTAATATTTCAAGCTGCAGCCAGGGATCCTAAATGTAAACATTTAGTCATTTGTCTGACCAGTTTGGGGTGTTGAGGAGGCATGTGTGTGAAAAAAATGATGCCAACACACATGCCCTGAACTCCTCATCCATCTTCAGGGGGTCTGTTGGATTATCTCTGCTTGCAGCCGCCTCAAATCGCAAGTTAAGAAAATACATATTTCTTTCAAGCAATTCTCTTCCATTTCATGAATGACAGCATAAGTTTGTCAACATTTTGATGCTCTCTTCAGGCCGGGATTAAACCAAGGGATTAGATATTACATTCACTTGCTGTGACTTTAACTTCATCTTACCTTAAGGTTAAAATGAAGAGCTTCATCATGTTTTGGACTAGAAACAAGTTTCACATTACCACCTGTGCTATCAAGTGCGCACTGACATGAGAATGTATGTTTACGTGATATTTTAAGCAATTACAAGAAAGACGAATTTTAGGGTTGTTGCACAGCATCTAAAAAAAGTGCCCTGAAATGTTTCATTCGTTTACATTTTTTATCCAGAGCGGGATGTTACAAGAAGTAGTTTGAGATATTTGAGTTTAATGTTACAAAATTAAATTCAGCCTGCAAAATCTGATAAAAAGCAGACTGCAGTGACGGATGTTTGTCTCTACCCTGCCATCCCTATCAGGAATATTAAGAGCATTAACATGATGAAAGACTCCCATCTGCACAACAAAGTGTGCTCACAATATTGTGAGGTACACATACACACACATTTGATCAAAGATGCCAAACTGAAATAGATTTAGCCCATGTGAGGAAGGTTTTTCTGTTATTTAGTACTGATTTATTAATCATGTTTCTTAAAAATCCTTTCTAGATCAACCACACATGTTCTGAAAGAAACTAAAGGTGGTGCTTTGGGCCACTGGGCTCAGCCGTTGCCATCTGTTTGGTTTCTTTTTAACCTCCCTGCAATTTATTCAATGAAATAAGTCTGTGCCCTTTACAGTGACAGTGTAATATCTGTCCGTGTAAAGCTCTGTTCATACTTACAGATTAACACAGATGGCCTAGAGCTGTAAACAAAAAAGAACACTGAGTGAAAAAAGCATGCTGCTTTGAAAACCATCTGCCTGATTTAGAGGCCAGTGGCATTGACTAACCACTATTTATGACCACTAGTTACCCATCAGTGTTGAACTGATTGCTTAACTGAGATCAGGCTTGTCAATGAAAACCTGGCAGACAAATAAAGTGAGGCAGACGTTTAGATTCTTTACTGTTCATTTATTGTGAGCAGCTTTTAAATTGGTGTGATCATAGCCCCCCCCCCCCCCCAAAAGAAAACAGCCTGCAGATTATAGCCATCCTAATGGGCACAAATGTTTGAGGCTACTGTCCATTCCTACAAGCTGTATCATCTGTACAAGCGAGAGAACGGGTATGAGCCTGTACTGTATGTGCTGTAGATGAGCTTCCTTTATTTGTTTCAGTGCGGTGGTTCATCTATCATCCACAGCCCTGCTTCAAAGCCCTGACAGGCTCCAGAGTGAGGTTGCTGTTTAACCTGCAGACCTGCTGTTTAAAACTACCAGTGGATGTAATTAGCAGGCCCGACCCCCTCCTCTTCATCTACTTTACCTTTCTTCCTGTTCAGTTTATTCCCAAATCTTCCTTTTCTTAAACCACTGTTAAGTATAACGCTGAAGTGCTCTGTCCTTTTTAAAGGACTGTGTATTCACTACTCAAAATTTTATATAACAATATGTATTTGACACCTAGTAGTTTGTTCTACAGAGCACGAGATAAAGGTTTTACGACTCTCTTAGGATTCAAAATAACTGAATGTACTGTACATCGCATGGACATTTTCTACTTTTACTTTTTAAATTTTTTCACTAGAAATTTGGGCGGTCATTAACGTGCTTTAATAACACACAAACTTGGTCAGTTTTGCAAATAAAACAATTTTGTGTAAGTCCATTTCTCAATGTTTTAAAGATTTCCTGTTCTACTTGCAGCTCGTAGTCCCCAGCCTATTTGTTCCTGCTAAACAAATAAGCTGGGGACTCTTTAAACTCTTTAAAAATCTGCTCACATATCTATATTCATTTAAAACAAAATACTAAAAACACTCGGGAATTGCAGGTTTTAGACAACAGAACTAAAATGTGTATTAGTTATTGTTATAAAGAAAAACAAATATGAAAATACTATCTCACATATTTTGTGAGGTAGTATTTCTCCCATAGTCCCTCAAAACTGAAGATAATATTTTGCACTCTTTGTTATGGAGCCGATGTTAATTGGATAAACTGACACTTTCCCTGTCTATGTACACTTAGTTACCATAATGAATCCAAACATGTTTTTCCCCTAAATTTAGTTTCAGAATTGCTGTCCTGAGTTCTCTAAAGATATTCTATCTGGATTAAGTCTTAGCTTTTTCTTGAGAAGCCACACCGCTGTTGTCTCATCTGCGTTTTGTATGCAAGGCTATTGTCGTGCATAAGTGTCACTCTGGAATGAAGTGAGTCAGAAAGGGCTCACTCCAAAGTGTCACTCTGTAACTCTAAAGTGAGCCCTTTCTGATTTTGCCTTTATCTTTCCCTTAATTCTGACCAGTCTTCCTGTTCCTGTCACGATCCTGATGCTGCCACTGTCATGTTTTACTGCAAAGATGTAATCCAGACTGTGTTCAACAGACGTAGTGCTTGGAGTTTTGCCAAAATCTGTCAACTTTTGTTTCATCTTTTTCCTCATGCTCAGTGTTTTTAAATGCCATTTGGCGGACTCCATGCAGGCTGTCATATGCCTTTACCTTTACCTTACTCAGAGTGGCTTCTGTCCAGATGCATAAGGGTGTGACTCATGAAGTACTACTGCAATGGTCATTCTTCTGGCAGGTTCTCCCTGGAGAGAACTTCATTTAGACTGACTGATGTGTTCTTGGGCCATCATCATATTCAAGGAGTCCTGGTTCCTCCAAACATTCTTTTCAAAATTATTTAGACTTCTGTGCTCTTGGAAACACAAAGCAATGAAATGTGTAGCTTGTCTAATCTCTGTTGAGCTACATTTATTTGTTTCTTTTTCTCTGACAAAAGTTTGGACTTCCTCTCTTGGAATATGAATTGCAGCTTTAGACCTCACATATATACACTGGCGCATGTCTTTCTAAACTATGCCCAGTTCATTCAGTTTGCCACAGGCAGACTCCAGTCAAGCTTTAGACACATTTCAAGGTAAATTAACAGAAATGGGATACACCTACAAAGGTTCTGAATTCTTTTACTAGGCAATACATATTTTATAATATTTATTTAAAAAATCTAAAAGCTTGTATTCACTTTTCTATTGTGTTATTGAGTTGTTGGGTGAAGATAACGACCAAAAATGTAATTTATATGCATTCAAAATTAAATGCACAGTCTAAAGTTGTAAAACATGAAGTGGTCTGAATATTTCCTGTTATAAATTCCAATTTATAGCAACTTGGTTTTGATAGCAGTGCTTGTATCTATAGTTTGGTCTTTCCATGGTATTTATTTAACAGATATAGAGAATAAAATGCTATCCCCAACATGTGAAACCACACAAAAAAATAGCAAATGAGGAGATTGTCCAACATTTTCAACCACGTCTACTCTTCTTCACTACCAGTCATAGTGACACAGTAACAATAGTGTCACCTGCAGAAGTCGGTCCAAGCAAAATCCACTAATAGGCCTCACAATACAACCCACACTGCTCATTTGATTTTTGATCTCTGGGATATGTCAGATTATACTGCTGAGTGTAACATTCCAATAAAACAGAAGGAAGCAGGAAAAAGAACAGCTCTTAAATTGAATCGTGCATAAAAAGTAGAGCCGAGTGCAAAGATTCAAATTAGCAATTTGGTTTAAAACAATTAAACCAATTAATTAAAACTTGTCCTCTGGGCTGCACTTCTTACTGTTATCATGTAGCTCATACAATCAATTAATTTGATCTAATACTACTGTTTGTCACTTTTGTTATCCATTAACACTACTTCACTGTCACTGCATTGGGATCATGAACCTGACCACCTTACTATCGCTTGCTTGGAATTATAGAGACAATTTTTTCAGCTGACGTACTGTTGCTCGGGTTAAGAGATGTAGCTGAATATTTTACATGTGAATGTAAAAATGAAGGAACACAGCAAAGCGCTGGCTCACAGGGGATGAAACAAGCAACATGCTCAGTGGATTTTAAGGCAAGCCACAATTTAGTGTGCATGTAATTGCTGTGATTATGTGGTGATTGCATTATGTAGATTACACACCTGTTATGCACCCCGCCACCCCCAACCCCTCTTCCCCAAAGGCAATTTGTATTTGACTTTAATTCAGGTTTAGTGAAACTTTTGTTACACACTTTCGGATAAGCAGTTAGAGCCTTCAGGGTAATTGAAAACTACATAAATAAAACCGAAAGAGGAGGGCTTAGTCTTCTCCCGATTTCGCCTCACTTGTCTGAAAGTCTTACTGCTAGAGCCGTGAGTTTGTGTTTGGGAATTATGCATTTAGCCCTTATTGAATTACAATGAGTACAAAACAGAATAAGTTTCAAAGTTAAAATCAACAAATGTTACAAGTAGTAAGAAATGCAGCACATAGTGGTCTGACAATACTTTCTGTGACAGATGTTCTATAAATACATAAAGAAACAGAGTAATAGAGAAAGGTAGTTAGGCTATTTCTTCAGCGAGTTAGAACAAGGAGGAAGATGTGGGTGGGGGGATGAGATGCGCTGTAGTGATTCACTGGTTTGCTGACCCAGTTTGGAAGAACTTCAGCATGTGTTTCAACAATTCACCCTGACAGCCCACAATATGACCAGCTCCAAAATGGTCATACTTTAGAGCTGGTTGTCAGGATTGTGAGAATAATAACGTTCTGTGTCTCTGGGATATGATGGATGGCGCAAAGCACACAAAAAGTATATACACATCCTCACACACGCTTTTATTAGCAGTCATTAAACAGTCAATCGGGAAAATCTGAAAGTCCAGTTTTTTGTTAGTAACACTCTTGTCAGTCCAATAAGAATTGACTTTTCTGTCACGCTGCGTTTGCTGTAGCAAAAATCCAGCAAGGGAGCAGAATGTTGTTATCAACTGCTTGACTGTGTATTAGTGAATCCCACTGCTTAGAGTTTTAAGTCTGCTAATCTAAACAATAAAAGTTGTTAGTTTCTACCTTCTGAATATACAGATCAGGTTGATAATTTGTTGGACAAAGATGGATTTTTTTGCAGTTTTGCTCCTGTACACAACTGCAGGGAATTTTTAAATGAAACAATCAATATGTAATTGTGAAGTGCAGACTTTCATCTTCATGACAAGGGATTTTGTTTTAAAAATCTTATTAACTGTTTGACTATTACAGTGATTGCTATACATAAGCCCCATTTTTCTGAGGTACTAGGACTAACTAACATAAATATAATGGTTTAATACTTTTAGCAAAATCTTTTGACCTCAATGACTGCGTGAAATCTAGAAACCATGGACATCACCTAAATGGGTTAGCACTTTCTACATTCAGGTTTGTATTTAATAACTAAAAATGATGTTCTATTGGGCTGAGATGAGGTGAATGATTTGGTCATTGAAGAAAATCCCCTTTCTTTGCCTTTGATTGCTTGTGCAGTATGCTTTGGGTCATTATTAATTTGCACTGTGAAGCTCAATCAGATCAGTTTTGCAGCATTTATATGACTCTAAGCAGAAAGCCTTCACAATTCATCTTGCTGCTTCTATCAGCAGTCATGTCATCAATAAACACTAGTGACTCGGTTCTTTTGGCAGTCATACATAATACTGCCACCATCATGTTTAACAAATGATGCACTATGCTTCAGATCATGAGCTGTTTCTCTTCTTCCCCATACATATTCTCGTTTTTGTCATTCCGGTACAAGTTAAACTTGGTTTCATCTTCCTAAAGATTTTCTTTTAGAATGTGTGTCACGGATCTGTCTCTCTAATAGGTTTATTTTGTTTTTGTTTGTTCATTTTTTGTTATTTTGTTTTGTTTTTTCAGCCTAATAAGGCATTCCTCGCTTGCACTGATTTGAAATCAACTTCAGACATTAGGCTTTGTCATAAAACAACAAGGGAAGTGGCCTCACCTGACCATAAAGCTGCTTGTCAGTCAATTAAGCAATCAATTTTGAGACTGAAAATGTGGTACTGTGAATTAGAAAAGTTGCTTTAATTTCAAAAATTGGTGTGGTGTACAGAGGCAAAACTACCAAAAATAAAGTATCTTTGTCTAATAAATTATGGTCCCATTAAGAGTCCAATAGAATTTCAGTGCATGCTTGTCCATGATTGGCAGTTGTTACCATATGAATTCAGTTCAGTTAAATTTTATTTATATTATATTTATTAACAACAGTCAAGGCACTTTGTATTGTAAGGTAAACCCTACAATAATACATACAGAGAAAACTCAACAAAGGAAAAACTCCCTTCTAACAAGCCAGAGATTAATAACCAGTATAATTCAGTGCAGAGAGGTCTGTTAACACATAGCGAGTGTAAAAGGTGAATCAAGAAGAAATACTCAATGCATCATGGGAATCCCCCAGCAGCCCACATCTATTGCAGCATGGAGAGGATTCAGGGTCACCATGCTTTAGCAAAAAGTAAAGTTTTACCCTGAAAGGTCATCAGTGTCTCAGTCAGAGTTCTCAGTTGAGTTATGAACCATCCTTACACTTATTTGCTTATTTCCGTTTGACCAGTGAAAATGTTTACCAAATTGTTGTGCACCAACAGAAATATGTGGAACAAGAGCAAAACATATTCTAATTGAAATACATTTTTTAAAATAAGGTTTTTGTTCATTTATCTGAACAAATGGATAAAATTTTGTCATGATTTTAAAAATTGTCACAGGGCAAACTGTTCTGCAGCACACAGTAGATCTACAGTAAAAGGATTATAAATATGCACACATCAGCCCTAATTCTAATTTTTAGGAGGTTGTTTTTGCAAATGATGAGCAGTTAAAGGAGGCTTAAGTTTGCTAAATTATTCCCAGAAAATCAAAAACTATCAGAAGACTGTCTTCCCCTTAAAATTGTAAAAAGTGGGATGTTTTCTCAAAGTGTCCTTGTTTTAAATGCTGGTGTCACTACTCCAGCCTTCACTTTGTAAATGTTCCAGCTGTTGAAATACACTGCATGCAGATCTACAGGATCTATGAAGGTGTAGTAAAAGGAAATTAAAAAGATGAGCTTCTAATTGAAAGAAAAATGTAAAAGTAAATTAGACAACTTAAAGTTAATATGGCTTAAAAATAGAGCATTATTTTTAAGCAACGAAGCAAGTAAGAGTTTTTGTTTATAGATATATCTGTTAGATTGAAGATCCATGTCTTTTGTTACTTAAAGGGTAACTTATCTGATATTCAGATCAAGAAATATATGTAAAGGATGTTTAAGCTGGAGTCATTGATATAGCAGATAAACAGACTATTAGATTTTAAACGCCCTGATTTCAACCACAAAGAAAAAGGAAAGAAACAAAGCAACATAAGGAGAGAAATATTAGATGAGACCAAATGGGACAAAATACAGATATGCGAATATAGAAAAAGAAACAGAGATTGAGCATTGAAGTTCTGGGGAATTGCAGGGTGCTGTTTATTCTCTCTGCCGTAAGGGCATGATAAAATATTGAAATATTGAACCAGATATTTTGGATAGCCGAAAGGCTTTTAACTGGTGCAAAATCTGTTCCCTGTAATGAGGCAAGAACTAGTTCTCCTATGGAGAGATGAAGACAGGAACACAAGACATATGGAGCTACACTGATTATAGGAGAGTTCTGTATTGTAAGCTAGCTGCTCCTGCTCTTTGCAGGTGTTCATCTTCACTAACTCTTGTGCTGTGTTGCTGAAACTCTCTGTAGTGTTCTGAAATAGTGTCCACTAATTCAGGTTGAATTTTGTTCCATTATAGCAACAGTTCTTATCATTATTATTTCATGATTGTGATCAAATCAATTCATTAGCTTAAATCCTTCAGTTAACCTTTACACACCACAACCAAACTTGAAGCTACTCTGACGTGGACGTCTTTGGATATACTACACCTGTCCGCCCCATGCCCTGACCCTGTCCCACTAGGTCTGAATATGATAATGGTCATTGTGAATTTATTTGCTGAGGCAGCCTTTGCAGGCAACAGTGCATAATCATGTCTGATTATAGGCAGAGAGCAGTGAGGTCTGCTAGCCAGGGGATTGCACATTTGCATAATGTCCCAGAGCGTGTAGCACAGGTGAAGAAGCCAGTCATTTAAAATGGACAGAGTAGCAGTTCGTTCCTTTGGATGCCATGGTTCCAGGCTGCATAGCATGAACGATAGATGAAGCTTCATTAAGAGCTCAGCTTTTATATGCCAGCTACCATAATAAATAAACCATTTTCCTGTCATAACACAAACAAAAGTACTTGGGCCCAATAATTCCCCCACAGCCATTCCCTTTCTTTCAGTGTTGGCTTGAGTTAATGGAGTACATTTTACATACAGTATATGTGTATAAATTCAAAGAACTCAAAAGGGTGTCTTTTGGCTTGGAAACGCATGGATGGATTTGAAAAACTGTCATTTTCTGTCAAGAACAAGAAATTGTGTTACTTCACAGGTTTACAGTTTGGCAGGCTTTCTGTGAGCACCCAAACAAATCTAAAGAAAGTGGTCGTTTAGGCAGGGGTTATTATAGGATTCTGACCTAAAATGGCTTATTTTAACTACAGGATACATGAAAGCATTTATAAGTATTTGTTTTAACTGTGAGAATCATGCAAAGCTACTACAGGGGAATACTAGAATGAAAGTATAGAACTGAAACTAAACATAATAGGTTCCCATTAAGATAACAACGAAACTATTTATGAAATAATACTTAGCAGGGCAGAAGGAATAATAAAATGTAATTTTATATACAGAGTGTAACTTCACAACAACAGTTAGAGGGACACTGTGAAATAACCTGGTTTTTAAAGTAATACTAGGTCTAAAGATGTCAGCAGCCAAAGAAAGACTGAAAACAAGAATAAGCTTATTGGAATCGTCATTTTATACAAACTAATTTCTAGCACTAATAAGATCAAATAAAAGTATGGATAAATGACTCCAAAGACATTATTTCATCAATACCTCCAGATGCAGAAAATAAGGCTGAACAATCGTGTTTACTTGAAAGAGGAGCTGATATGTGTATTTTCTTTTTATCACAAGGACACTTTTGTTGAGACACTATGGTGTTAAAAGACGGTTTGTTCCATTTCTTGTTTTTTGTATGCTTGCTTACTTGTCCACTGCAAAGAAGATGATGATATGTTTACAAATGTTGCTGCCACAGGAAGTCTGTTATGCAGTACAGAAAGAAATGGGGTCATGAATTGTTTCTTAGGGAATTGCTTTTAGAAAGTAAAGATGAAGAAGCATTTTCTAAAGCTAAAGAAAACGTTATTTTTGCAAGGTAAGAATGAAAAAGTACTTTCGGTGTTATGTGGAATGACGAGGTTTTAAAACCTAGGCTACCTAAAACCCCCTTTTCGGGAAATTTTCCCCAAAGCTTTGATTTAAAATGTGAAGAATTGACTTTCAATTGATGTGATCAAGGAAGTATTTAAATTTGAACAAGAGTGCAGGGATGTTAATAATGGTACAGTATTACTAGCTGTAACAGCATGGTTGGCACCATTTTCACCATGTTAAATCTTTGTGTGTGTCATCATGACAAAATATAGTCCCAGTGACACAGAAGCTATTTCAAAAATGGTTTTTAAGTATAATAAAATATGTTTATGTCTGTCTGCACAGATTTCATCAGTGCAATCATTTCAATACAATATAAGACAAATACACAAAGCTTTACAGGTACAGATTTGGAGATAAAAAGGTTGAGCTCTAAGGTGTGATCCAATGCAGGAACACTAAGTAAAGCTGAGTAAACAGTTTACAGTAATCCTTGTGATATCATGAGATTGCTTCAAGTCCCGACCAGATCCAAGCTCGCCAAGGCTGGGGAACAGAACAAGGTCTCCTCCAACCAGCTGCTGTCCAGCAGGATGGAGTTGAAACCCACAGTCAGAACAAAATACTCGCTGGAAAGGAAGCTGAACAACACAGAGGAAAACTAGAACACTGACCTAGCCTGTGAGCAGATAGGGAAACAGAACATCAAATGGGTTGGAGCTCATTAGCAGAGACGTAACGTTCAAAACAAATACTGTCATAGCACTTTTAAAGTAATGAAACAAATCAAAGAGCATTACTGTTTGACTTCTGGCAACTCACAAAAAAAGAAGAAAATCACTAGTCATAAAAGAAAGTGAACTTCAACACAAATATCGAGCTAGAGCTGGTAAAAGAAGCGACATAGGCTCTAAATGATCATTATGGGAGTCCGTGACTATTAATCAGACCAGCTTGACCTCACATAAGCAAAGATGTTCTTCGATACCAATACTAATACAATAACCTCATTTCTAAAGGTTTAGTAGACATTTTAGACTCATTTGAACCAGGTTCCATTCCATCAGGTTCTTCATCTCATCAGGAATGTGCTATAAGAGAACTGTGCCATCTGCATCACTTGCATCTTTGACCAGTTTGAAAGGTAAAACAAAGGGCAGTGCTGCAAGATGGGAGCATTTGGCAAAAAGCCTTAATGCACTTAAATCCATGACTAGAGTCAGGGGACTAATTACGCTTGGCTTTTGGGGTTAACAGTTCAGGCAATGGAGCAGCAACAGCTGAGACTTCCTAACTAAGAGATTCAGGACTTATCTGCCATCACCAGAAGGATATAAAGCTCACATGAATAGGTAGATAAGGAAACAATAGAGTTATCTCAGCTTTGATTTAACTGTGATTTACTGCCAAATGTGCTCATCCAAAGGGCTTGACTAAACAGTTTTTACACACCAAAATCCCAACCAGATCTGTTTGCTAACTTTGAAATGTAGCAGGTACATTACAAAAAGGAAAGATGGTTTATAGCAGAACTGCAATGGGAGTCAGTGGGAAATGTCAGTAACCTTTTAGAAGGTCCAATTTTCCATAAATCCAGCACAATTACTCTTACTAGAAAGAGCTATCGTGTATCATCGTTTGACAGGAAAACAAAGCCAATGGTTTAGGTAGGGATTGTAATTTTTTTTTTTTTTAAATAGATACGATCAGGTTGATGATCAGAGATCTGACAAATGCACAAAGTCAAAGTCAATATGGAGCAGCAGTATACCTGCTGGGGAGCTAATGACGTGAGTAGGAAAAGGTGAGACAAAATATACCAAAATGTTTTGTTAAATATAAAATGTGATGCACTAAACACTCTGTTATATTACTCAAGCATTGTGCCTACAGCAGCTGATCCTTTTGGTGAGACAGAGCAGCACATTTAATTCCACCCACATTGGAGTAGAAAATAATTAATTGCTCTCTTTCACTCTGTGTTGCATGAAGACACATCTATATCATTTCTATCTACCAGCAAAAACACTATCAATACCTAAAAAAACTGCAATGTAATGGGATGCACCAAGAGGGCAAAATCCAGAGCTAAGTTCAGTAAGGACCACTATCGTTGAAAAGAAGACTGGTTCATCTACACTCCCTGGATATTTTTTTCGGTCAACTACTCATTAATGCAAATAGGTAATCAGTCAATCACATGGCAGAAACAATTAATTCAGGCATGTAGACATGATCAAAATGATGAGCAGAAATTCAAACAGAGCATCTGAATGGCACAAAGAGGTGATTTAAGTGACTTTGAACATGGCATAGTTATTGCTGCCAGACAACCTGTTGTGAGTATTTCAGAAAGTGATGATCTACTAGGATTTTCCCACAAAACCATCTCTAGGGTTTATAGACAGTTCTCTGAGCAAAAATGCCTTGTTGATGTCACAGGTCAGGTTGACCAGACTGCCTCAAACTGATAGGAAGGTAACAGTAACCCAAATAATGACTTATACTCCCAGTAATAATAGCTGGGGAGTATATTTCCAAATTTTATTTGGCAGTATGACTCTGTTCTGATCTGTTCTGCTTGTAAGTGTAAAACCAAAGGCAGAGAAGGCAGCAGATAGACCACCAGCACAGAAACGAACAGGTCTCAATGACAATAGATAAGAATATCGGTTAATTTAGATACACCATGAAAGGAGGTGCTGGGGTAGAAATAGCTTGTAAAGCATCTTACACATGCGCACAGGATGTGAGCTGGCTAAAGCAGATTAAATAGCATAACTATGGACCAGCTGAACTACTAGGATTCCAGCTGAGCTTGCCTAAATCAGTGGTCTGCTAGACCTTTTTAAACTGGTCTTCATAAGCACAATAAGTACCAACAAACTGAGTCTTACAGAAGACAAAAGCGGAACCAGACAAGACAAAACTACACCTCAAAGCTTGTTGCATACACACTGTTGCACACAGTTTCAAGCAACCCATTCAGCCTAGAAACCATTGTCAAATGGTGCACACTATTTTTACATTGAACATTCCTCATGTGATCTGACTGCCAGGAATGCGGGGCAGGTGAGAGTGCCAAGACAGGAAAGATAACTGAAGAAAAACAGGCAGAGCAGAGAGAATGCATAAAAATTGTACCACTGCCCTGGGGTCTTTTTTTAAATCAAACCCTACTGACTAGTGATGTACATTTAGTCACAGTTTAGTAGGTGACTAAACTATGACTAAACATGACTAAAAAAAGCTGTATGGCATACCAAATCAATTTACTGATACGTAGAGAGTGAATTTAGAAGTAAAGTTCAGATTTTTTATTCAACTTGAAAGGCCTGCCTAGAATGCAGTGTCAGCCAAATGTCAAAATAGGGAAATAAAAGAAAAAACAAGTTAAATGATATTGGGAAAGGAGTGGTTTAATAGTGCAGCACAATGATTGATGGTTCGATATATCAAATGAAACAAAAAACCACAAGCATCATGGGGCCATTAGTATACAATCTTCCCCTATGTTCCTCAGCCCTGTGGCACTAACAACTTTCAGGATTTGTGAGTGCAATAAAGAGACCATAGATTCAAGGTAATTTGCTCCACAATGAGGTGAGACCCAGAGTGCTCGCAGAAGGCTTGCTACAATGCCGGAACAGTTAACCTATTCATCGGTCAAAACAAACAAGCCTCACCGTCAGCTTTTATCAGCCCTTTATTTCATAACCTTGACACAGAAATGAGAGCCTCTCTGAGCGGTTTATAGGGAGAACGTGTTGAACGCTAGTAGATGGTAGGCCGCCTGAGCAGCGGTCGCTCTGATCTACAGCAATCTATTGATCCGCCGAGCTTGTCCAATCAATACAAAAGAAGAGAAACGGGGAAACAACATTAGAGGAGAAAATAGCCTATTTAAGGAACCTGAAGAGTGGGAAAGGGGGGCTGCATGCACATTTTCATAGAATAGTAACTGTATGTGAAGTCTACACGCACAACATGTGCGCGCACACACACTCACACTGGGCTAGATGAAAGGAAATGCATTTTTCCACGGAGACCAATAGTAAAGCTCTGTATTATTTCCTTGGGAGTGCCAGGAATGTAATGAGAAAACTAGCAGAGGGAGGAAAAAAAGCAGTGGAAGGGCTGGTTGGGATGAGATATGAGATGAGGCAATGAAGCAGAGCCGGCATGCTGCGATTGAGTCGTCTGAGTTAGGTGGACATTCCCAAATACGTTACTGCACCGGAAAGTTAAAAAAAAGTGCTCTGTCAGTTCTGCACACTGATATCTTCATTTTGGCTAAAGGATGACCAAATGGATATAATTGTGATATCACAGGTCTGACCAGCAGCCAGTGTTTCTGTAAACAGACATGTGCTATGTTTATGGAACCCTAGGCAAGAAACAAATCCCCTTCTTGTCTCTCCACTCTCATTCCTCTGGGAAGAAATGTTGGGCCATGGCTAAACTGTAACTGACAGATGCTGAAGATGGATGAGATATTACGCCAAGAAATAAGTGGCGAAATAAGAGGATTTTCATGCATCTGGAGGTGGGCAAATCAGATACATACATACATTATATGAATGGTGCACAGCATGAGAAAAAAAATGGAGACTGTATGCTGATGTAACCTCAAAAAAATAAACTCTGGCAATAGTAAATACTCATTGGACATGAAAAAGATGGGAAAAGCAACAATTGTTTGGGATCCACAATAGCCTTTTAACATATGAGTATTCAAGTGATTTGAAAGGGCTAAGCTACTGCAACTAATCTGGGCTCTGTTTTTAGGCTTTAAAAATCTAAATTCTCACAGGAGACTTCTAATCTCCAATCTTTTCAGGGCACATTAGGTGAGTAGTATGAAAGTAGGAATGCAACAATCAAACATATCCAGAGTGGAGTGGACATGAGACAAGTAAAGTGAAAATAAAAACCTTGCTTGTGTTAAGTTGGCTCAGACAGCATCATTATCAGTACTTTTCAGTCTTTCCAAAGATTTTGATCACAGTCAGGTTAACTCAGAAACTACTGCAAACGTGCAAAAAAACAAACAAACCCAAAACCCAAAAATAAGCAGTTGGAGGCGCAGGTGTGAAATACCTGCAACCTGCTGACTCTTTGCTGTTGCGCTCACCATGCCATGTTTTCTGTACCACTACTGACTGATGCATCACTGCTGACCTGTAGTGTTCTAAACATAGTAGAACATAGAATAATATTGACAGCCTGGCTTCACTGACAGCCAGTCTAATTTAGTGAGTGACTATTGGACCCATATCGAATCCGAAAAACAGTTCAGGAATCATTAGTATGAAGTAATATAGACCATGGAAAAGTATTGTAATGAAGTAAAAAGATTTGACCATTCTTTCAGAAGAGCATTTGTGAGGTCAGAAACTGACGTTAGACGAGAAGTCCTAGCTCGGAGTCTCCGCTCTCATTGCTCCCAAAGGTGTTTTTTGGGTTGAGTTCAGAACTTGACTGTGTGCCAGTCAAGTTCTTCCACTCAGTCATGTCTTTATGGACCTTCCATTGTGCACTGGTGCATAGTCAGGAAGAGGCCATCCCTTCAATGTTTTCAGAAAGTTGGGATTATGAAATTGTCTAAAACAATGTCTTGGCTGAACTTCATTCAACCATGGCCTGCAATGACTTTGCCAAATTATTCGCAGAAAAAATCCAAAAGATTAGACAAGCAATTGGTACATCAACAGCAGATCCAGACTATGTACTGTGTCCACTGAAAAACTGTTTAAACACCATGAAACAGTTTCACCCTATTAACAGCAAAGACCTGGAGGACATCTTAGGTCAACTGAACTCCTCCTCTTGCTGTTTAGATGTCCTGCCAACAAGTTTTTTCAAAAAGGTCTCAAAGACTTTAGAGTCAGACCTGTTACAGATCGTCAACTTTTCTTTAATGTCAGGTGTGTTTCCGGAACCACTAAAAACTGCTGTAATAAAACCTGTACTGAAAAAGGACAATCTTGACAAGACACAAATGAACAACGACAGGCCGATCTCAAATCTCCCATTTTTAAGTAAGATCATTGAAAAAGCAGTTTCTCAACAGCTCAATTACCTCTTAAAACAGAATAACTGCTATGATACCTTCCAGTCAGGTTTTAGACAGAACCACAGCACTGAAACCGCTCTGACCAAAGTGTTTAATGACATATGTCTGAACACAGACAGTGGAAAAATGTCAGTCTTAGTTTTACTGGATCTCAGTGCAGCATTTGATACAGTTGACCACAACATATTACTGAAACGACTGGAGAACTGGACAGGTCTTTCAGGAACTGTACTAAACTGGTTCAAAACATACTTAGAAAACAGGAAATACTTTGTATCAATAGGTAACTTCACATCTGAGCAGACAAGTATCACATGTGGAGTTCCCCAAGGTTCCATCTTGGGACCCTTTCTGTTTAACATTTACATGCTCCCACTGGCACAGATTATAAAGAACAACAAAATAAACTACCACAGCTATGCAGATGACACACAAATATATATCACAATGTCACCAGGAGACAGAGGCCCTGTACAGGCTCTTGGTAAATGCATTGAGGAAATTAATGACTGGTTGTGCCACAATTTTCTCCAGCTAAACAAAAACAAAACTGAGGTAATAGTCTTTGGCGCCAAAGAAAAACGATTACAGGTCACCAGAGAACTTCAATCTATACACCTAAAAACCACAAACCAGGCGAGAAATTTGGGTGTAGTGATGGATGCAGACCTAAACTTAGAAAAACACATTAGGACAATAACAAAATCAGCTTACTACCACCTCAAGAATATATCAAGGATAAAAGATCTGATGTCTCAACAGGACCTGGAAAAACTAGTCCATGCATTCATCTTTAGTAGGCTTGATTACTGTAACAGCATCTTTACAGGTCTACCTAAAAAAAATCAGTCAGACAACTACAGCTCATTCAGAACTCTGCTGCTCGAGTCCTCACTAAGACCAAAAAAGTGGACCACATCAGTCCAGCTCTGAGGTCTTTACACTGGCTGGCTGTCCATCAGAGGATAGATTTTAAAGTTCTGATGCTGGTCTATAAAGCTCTGAATGGTTTAGGACCAAAATACATCAGTGACCTCCTGACCCAGTATGAACCTTCCAGATCCCTCAGGTCATCTGGATCCGGTCTTTTATCAGTTCCCAGAGTCAGAACCAGACACGGAGAAGCTGCATTCAGCTTTTATGCTCCTTATATCTGGAACAAACTCCAAGAAAGCCTCAGATCAGCTGAAACACTCAGTTTATTTAAATCCAGGTTGAAGACTCACCTGTTCTCAGCTGCATTTGAATAAAGCACCAAATCCACACTTTTAAGCTTAAATTTCAAAACTAACATTTTAACTACTGATTTTATCTACTGTTCTGATTTTATCTGTTTTGATTTTATATACTGTTTTGTTTGTTTGTTTGTTAATTAGTTAGTTTGTTTGTTTTAATCAATTTTAAATCATGCTTTTTATTTGTTTTTGTTTCTAATGTCTCTGTAAAGCACTTTGAATCACCTTGTTGTTGAATTGTGCTATACAAATAAACTTGCCTTGCCTTGCCTTGGTATGTTGAAGCATTGAGAGTTCTTCTCACTGGAACTGAGGAGCCAGGTCCAACTCCTGAGAAAAAACCCACACGATAAAAACCCACACGATAAAAACCCCTCCACCAAACTTTATACTTGGCACAATGCAATCAGAAAAGTACTGTTTTTCTTTCTTGGAAACCATCAAACCCACACTTGTCCATCAGATTACATTTTACACCATTACATCTGGCACTTTGCTTTGCACTTGGTAATATAAGGCTTGGATGCATCTGCTTGGCCATGGAAGCCTATTCCATGAACTTCTCTACACACTGTTCTTGAGCTTATCTGAAGGACACATGAAGTCTGCAGATCTGCAGCAACTAAGCATGCAAAATGTTGGTCATCTCTGCGCACTATGCACCTATTGATCCGGCTCTGATTTTATATGGCCTACCACTTCATGGCTTACTTTTATAAAGTGTTATACTTTGTTGTATTGACACTAACAGTTGTTTATTTATATTTAGTAATGAGGAAATTTAATGACTGGACTTGTTGCATAGTTGGGCATCCAATTACGGTACCACGCTGGAGCTGTGCTCTTTGAACTCTTTATGTGTGAGGTCTTCTTTCACAAATGTATGCAGAAGCAATCTGCATGCCAAAGTGTTTGATTTTATACACCTGTGGCCATGGATCAAACACCTAAATTCAAAGATTTGCGTGGATGAGTGAATACTTTTTACAGAACAGTTTATATGAAGCTCGTGTTGTGTTTTATTTTTCCTTTTCTAGATTTCTTGAAGTCCATTCTATAATTAACAGTATGTGGAAATATCAATATTGTCAGTACAGACCTAAAGCAGATTAGATTTCTTCTCTAGACCATGCAGTGCTTTCAAACTGTTGGTGTTCAGCTTCATTCTGACAGCAGTTTAAAATACCCCAAGACCTAATTTTGCTAATAATGTCTTGGGGGTTTCCAATGATGTCGTATCTATTTGTTTTAAAGGGAAACTTTTTTCTATTACCCTGACACTCATGTCATTATAATTTCTCCTTGTAGAATTGTCACAATTTAGGTGAACAAAGAAATTGTTTAAGGTTCAAAAGTGTAAAAAGGCATCTACTTATTTTAATCTTGTTGGGAGCACTAAAGCATTTGCAGGTTCAGTCCTAGGCCTAAGATAAGGTCAGACTGACCTTTTCATTTCAATTTACACTGACCTCACTCTAAGCTATATAAAGTAGAAAGTTATTACTACCATGACGCTTCCAGCCAGTAATACCCAATGCTTCCCAGATTACTTATTTTCAAAGTAAATGTGCTAAACATTCATGTCAAGTAAAAATGTATTTTTGCCAAATGGTGTGATGTGTTGACCTGCTTTATGTGTGAACCACTGATGTAGCAGACCTTTTTAGGAAGAGAGTCAAAGTGATACAACTTCAGTGGTATTGAAATGGGCATAGCTTTACGATGCCATGGAGTCAACCTCAGCCACTGATCCGGGCAGATACTGATGCTCTTTTGTGTATTCTATTGACAAATTGCATACAGGGCACACTACTGAAGCTGATTCAACCTTCTTGCAGTTACTTCCTCCTCTGTAAGCTGTGTTTCATACCCACACCATTTCCTTTGTGCTATTAGTTCATTTCTGCCATGACATCACTGTGATGTCAGTAGTCACTGATACATGCTCTAATCAGTGCTCTGTGTAAAATGTTAACATAGCAAACTGAGAACACTTCATGCTTTCTGGCTAATGACTTGTGACTGACAAGTTGTTAGCTAACCATAATTTCTAAAATGCACTTTGTGTTTTATGGAATATGAAATGAAAGTAGCAATCAAGCCCAAACACTGAAGTGTTTGCTTTGACAGAGAGCAAAGGAGCTAAGGGCCATTTTCAAATGAATTTCCATACAACAGGAAGAATTTTTGTGATCAAAATAACAGAGAAGGGAATCAAGAACTGGTTCTTGTGGAGAAACCAGTTCGTAGTAGTTCAATTCCCTCGAATTTCTAGTCTTCTTGCCTATCGATTCTGCTTATTGGCTCTATGTGGATTTGCGCAACAGACAACTGATTTCAGTTTGTGTGCTGGAGGAAGTGAAAAGCGATGCGGTCGAAACCACGGAGATTACTTTCATTTTTATTGCACAAAACCAGAAGAGCGGGAAGGTGGGAAGGTGTGGAATAGAGCCAGAAATTAATAATAACTATTGATTAATACAAAATCGTTTATAAACACATAGCGAGTGAAAAAGTGCGAGTGAAGAAGAAACACTGCGTATCATGGGACGCTGCCAGCATCCTAGGCCTATTGCAGTGTAACTATAAGGGAGGATTCAGGGTCAACTGATGCAGCCCCAAATATATGCTTTGTCAAAAAAGAAAGTTAGAGTCTTAAAAGTAGAGAGGGTGTCTGTCTCCCAACAAGGAGCACGTTCCACAGAAGAGAGGCTGGAAAGTTGAAAGCTCTACTTCTACTTTTAAATATTCTAGGAACAACAACTAAGCCAGGAGTCTGAGATTAAAGTGCTCTATTGGGGTGATATCTTTCCACTCCCTGTCAACAAGCAGTCAGCAACCTGATGAGATTTTGGATCAACTGAAGGTTTTCAGGGAATTTTTAGGAGAAATGTCCAAAGCACATTGTTCCAGAAGTCTTGTTTTTTTCAGATCCAATTTCGCTAACTGAAGCTGTGCTTCTATGTTCTTTTTAGCTAGAAGAGGCTTTCTTCTGGCAACCCTTCCAAAACAAGTTGTACAGGGGTTTTTTTTCTGACTGTGTTGCAATGAACTTGCTTGAACATCCTAAATGAGGCTGGTGGTATCTGGAATGAAGTTCTTGGGTTTTTTGTTTTGTTTTGTTTTTTGTGCAGATTCTCTAAGCACCGCACAGCCTGACCTTGGGGTGAATTTACTTGGACACCCACTCTTGGAAAACCTTTTTTTCCCCACATGTGACTGAGTCTTGCTGCTTACCTTTGCCTGTGGCCACTTATTGCAATGACAAAACATCTATATTCCTAGACATCTACAAAACAGTTGTCAGGACACCAACAGCTAATGGCAAATGGCTTGCTCGCTTCTAACCTGAACCAGAAGTGAAGTGTAGTCATTAACTGTCACCGGGTTACACCCTACAGCCAATATCCCCTCAAACTTTAAAGAAGGGTTAAACATTAGGCACTGCACTAAAAGAGTTGTTCAACCATATCAATGTATTTGATCCCTGTACTATTATGCAGTAGTTCTTTTCTTTACAGTGGCTATTTTCTCATCATTTCCCAGATATAAATGTGTTTTTTGCAGTCCTGCAGCTCAGTACCAAGAAGTTTAAAAAGTTACGAGGCGTTACGAGCTTAAATAATTGAAATTGATATATAATTAAAAAAAACTATGCTGAAAATCTTAACAGAGAATACTTACTACATGTCACACCAGTGCTGCTGAGCCAGGAATCTGTGGGACTAGCGCACTAAGGCAATATACTATGAAATCATAAGCAGCATGTTTTCTGTCAGGAGGCCGTTGTCACTTTCAATTTTCCCATATTCCTCTCTCTGTGGCAAGCAGCAGCGTGTGCAAGAGACCACATTTTCTCTATCTGCATCACATAAAGGAGTCTTTTCTACCAGCAAGTCTCTGAGTTAGATTACATAGAGTTCAGGGTTGAAAAGGTATTTCAAATTGAGGTTTGTCAGACAAAAGAACAGATTTCTGCTTCACTTCAGCTCATTTTAAATGCACTGGATATGACAGCAGTATTTCTAAATCTTGTTTGTATTTGTCTTTGCATGGTAGAATTTAAACATGCATTTATGGATGCAACTGCAAACTGTGTTGAATGACAATGCTTTTCAGAAGTGTCTGTGGTCCTGTGCAGTGATTGTGACTGTGTCTTTTATCATTCTATGCCACCTCAGGGCTCAAAGATCACTGGTTTTTATTTTTGGGTTTCAGTCTATTGTAGACGAAAATTTCTTTTTGACATTATGCACTGCAGATGGATATATTTCTATATATTTTTTTAGTCTTTCTTAATTCTTTAAGAACTATTATTGAGTTGTTTCACCACATTCAGTCACAGAAATGTGAAGGGTTTTCAACCCTTAGGTTTGCCAATTTTGAAAAGCCATGTGGCCTAATCATCTTGGAGCAGTTGAAAAATGTAATCTTTAAGTTTATTATCACACATGTCAACAATCAAAAAGTAAAAACTGCTGCTGAAGCTTTGACAGATGACTATATGTCGACACATAAGTATGATTTGGGGGAATTTTTGTACCCGTAGTCAGTGTTGGTCAAGTCACTTGAAAAAAGTAATCAGTAACTAATTACTGATTACTCCCCCCAAAAAGTAATCCCATTACTTTACTGATTACTTATTTTCAAAAGTAATTAATTACTTAGTTACTTAGTTACTTAGTTACTTTTTAAAAACACGATTTACAACCTGAAGAGGTGATAAAGCTTTCAGCCCAATTCTACGTTTTCTGCATAATCCATCATACAAAATGTAATCAAATGGAAAAGTCTCTTTTTTTTAACTTGTTTTATCAGTTTTAATCTTTTAACTTTATGCATCAAGCAAAAATTTAATTATATGCAACATTCTCTGACTTGAATAAATTAGTTTAACATTTAAACCTATTTTCTACACATTCCAGCACATAAAATAAAAAAAAAATTTTGTTTACACTCACTCTTTCAAATAGATGCAAGTAAAACACAGCAGAAAATAAATAAAGTCAAAGACTCAGCGGTCCTGTTGCTCTATTTTCACCTGTAAAGCAGGACTAGGGGTAGGCAGAGGTTTACCCTGGTGCAGGTGTGCTGCGGACAGTTGAAGAATCCGCGAGTTTCTCTGTGAGTTTCCCATTACGTCGTTGCGCACTCGGTGCTTGCTTGGAAGTTTAGGGGTTTTTTCGCTGTAAAAAGAAGTTTTCTTCCCACGCACAACGGACACTAATGTTTTTGTCACTTTTTATGGAATCAAACTCAAAGTAAGGTCAGTACTTCCACGCTTTAAACGCTGCACGCTCATACTCTCTCCCACAATCAATATGTGATCCATTGTTGATCTGCACACAGCTGTTGTCACCAACGGCGCACTTGCTTACGTCACTGTCGTGAGACATTCTCGCAAAAAAATCACGGTTTTAGTAAGGCAATAACGCAGCATTCCTACGGGAAAGTAACGGTAATCTAATTACCGATTTTGCAATAGTAATCCCTTACTTTACTCGTTACTTGAAAAAGTAATCAGATTACAGTAACGCGTTACAAGTAACGCGTTACTGCCCATCTCTGCCCGTAGTACATTGGGGATACTGGAATGTTAAAAACAAAACAAACTTGTGATCAGATTCTGCATATTTTTTTCTGGCCACAGTTGAAAAAGAATAATGTTGTTTATATTAAGACATATCACATGTGCCAACTCACTCATAAGTCTAAACAGAACCTCAGAAGTTCTCCGTACATAGCTTGTACTCACTACAGCCTGTACATACTTATAGTTATAGAATATTCACAACATACTTCATACCGTGTACATTATAACATACCATAATAGACCCATTTCTGTAATATACTTACATATCTATATTATTGCTAATATATATTGTAATATATCTATATCACTAAAGCACTTCTGGATGGATGCAAACTGCATTTCGTTGCCCTGTACCTGTGCATGTGCAATGACAACAAAGTTTAATTCTATTCTATTCTATTGGTTTCCATATCATCGAGTAGTGTTAGCCTTTTGAACAGCTGATAATTGATTGTATAGGTCTGGTGCTACTTATCTCCTCAGAGTACGGGTTTTCCAGCTGCGTACCTGTTGCACACAGTAACTGCTAGATCTATCATGTCTGGTCCTACACAGTTCATTTCCATTTTTTTAGTAAAAGTCCTGAAATCATCTAGATTGACCAAGGTTCAAACTTTCTTCTGATCTGATTTCAATTAAACAACTTCACGTCCAGCAATACACGGCTTCAGCCTGTTATGCTCAGGGGGCTTAGGAGCATTTCCATCAAACACAGAAGTCCTATGCTTATTGCACTCAAATCGAGGGAGACTGGGGGGAGGGTTTGCTGTGGTTGATGCTGGCTGCTGGGGAGGTCAAAGAGGAGAGAGCTATATTCGTTCCTAATGAGTTAGGGTTTGGGCATACAATGCGTAGGCCACTGAGCAGTTGAAAGGACCGGAATCTCATAAAAACCTTATTCAATAGCTTTAAGTATAGACTGTTTGCAGCCTGGGAAATGGTGAAGGAAAATTTATCTTCTGCTAGAGTAAGATGGATAGGCTGTTTGATCAACATGCTCAGTACTAAAATATTTACTGCTCGAGACCAAATCTTACCATTACTGCCAGCAAAGTTTCAGAGGCTCATGACTAAAGTACTGGGGATCTGGAGTGATATATAGTCTATGTAGATAATGATGTGGTTTATTCAAGTCCCTGATCCACACATTTAGAGCATATCCATGTTGATATCAGTTATCTGGTGGATGCACATCTCACAGTTCCATACCTGGGTTAGGTGGTTTGGAAAGGTACAGTTTCTCCAATGTAAGAAAAGTTGAAATTATAGAACACTGCCCTAAAAAAGGAGCTCATGCAGTTCCTAGTTTTAGTGGCACCACCACTAACTGATTGTTAACTAAAAAGAAAGATGACTTTTGTCTCCTGCTTGTTAGCAAGCTTTTGAAAGAAGCTGTTGTGCACTATTATAGTATTGGCAGCCCCACAGTTTGATCGACCCTTTGGGAGCAGGAGATATCCTTGAGTAAGCTCATGACATTTGTGTTGATAGACCAGTATGCTTCTTCTCCAAAATAATTAGCACTTAACACTTAAATTATTGAAGCAAATAAAAAGAAGTGCTGGCATTGATATTGAGCCTAAGACATTTTGATGTTTATATAAGTGCGGGTATTGCATCTGCCATGGTCTACACGATCCACAATTTTTTAATTTTCTAAACTCTCTGCATTGTCAGAACGCAATGACCATCTTACCAAACTCTGGTAAGATGGTTATTGTAGTTGTATTGATAATGGATAAATCAAAGGTTCACATCTATTGTCTAGCACTCCTAATCAGTAATGGTGCCAAACGTTTATGCGCGTTACCTATTTGGTTCCAGCTTTGTCTCATTTTCCCTCTTAATTTGATTCCTTTACTTCCAGGTTACTCAAGGGGTGGAGGCAAAGCAGCAATGGAGGTGGGTAACAGAATATATTGTGTTTGCAAATAATTTCCCAGTTGAGCAAGGTATTTTTGCAATGAATATAGTAACATTTCAATGTCTATTATACTTATACAACCTACTGTATTTAAGATCGCTGATTTGTGGTTAGAACTCTGTTTTTTGGAAGGAAGTGTGAGCAGCAAGCACCACATACCTCTTTTCAAACTCTTTTCTATTGACTACCAGCAGCCTTGTTACCACCTGCAAAATGCACACTTTTACTTAGCAACTGGTTTCCAAGAGTCATTGATCCATCTCTAGACCTGCAGCAACCGCTTGCCAACTGGTTGGTATCAAATCGCTTTTCCTTGAAACTACTGGTTGCCATTTGGTCACGAACCACTGTCTAGTTCTGTGTGACTACATCCTAAGGCTTACTGTACAGTTAAAAAAGTAAAACCAAAAAGAAAACACTTAAGAATAAACACTAAAGCAACTCAAAACACTGAGACCAGACCACGGGCCATGACAGCAGGTTTTAAATTTTTCATTACATTGCTGTAGAAGATACAGGACGGACCACGTTTCACCACTTTTCAGCATTTTTATTTCTGGTTGTCATCTTAAAACACAGGTTTTCAGCAGTGTCCTGCACATAACAACAACCACAACAACAGTACCCTGTACAGACTTTTGTGCCGTGGAGGCGTGATGAGCTGATGCTGCTCAGGTGTGTCCACCTCCCCCCACAGCCGGGCCATAGACCACGCCCTACCACAGTTGCATTTCATTTTTGTAATATGCACATTTAGCAAAGAAAACTGTTTTTTGGTAAAGCATACAGAAAAATAAATGTGTTTTACTGTAAAAAGTAAAACTCCAGCTGTACCAGACACAGGGTCTAGTAAAAAGAAAAAAAAATCCCATTAGCAACTTGAAATGTCAGTGAGCATGTTGGGTGGTAGCAATTTGCTCAATGACACATTGCTGTCAAGTGATTTGCATTATACCTCAAAGGGGACTTTATTTTTTTTTTGTTTCTTTGGTGCCAAAGCTTATTTTACATGCCATCCACTGTAAAACTTATAGTAATGCTCCAGTTTCACCCTGCCCCCCTTTTTTAAATAATTTATTAAATGTTCTAAAAGCACTCTATTTTTGACATTTTTACCCTGTTAGACAAAATAATACAGAGCCTGAAAATGTCTCACATAAAAGCTTAACCCTCCTCTCGTGTTAGGGTCGGCACCGACCCATTTTAAATTTCAAATGCATAAAAAAACCACATAGATTTGTTTATTGTATCAAGGCTTTTTGACTTTGTCAGGAACCTCTATTTCTACAAAATAAAACCAAAAAAAAATATTTTCACTAAATTATAAAATGCCCTAGTTAAAATTATGACCTTTGTGTTGTTAGGGTCGGTTTCGACCCAGGTATAATATTATGAGTATAAAGCAATAATTAAAGCCAAAACTGAAATCATAAGTGCACTGTCAGCTAAAACACTTACAGCAAGCACCTCTCCTAATCATATGAGCTTTAGGGGATTCTTATTTTGCATGTTTTTTGCAGTATACCTGCACAAAAACAAAACAAAATAAACACGGGCATGTGAGGTGAATTCACTATTTGAGTGGCCATTTGACTTCCAGAGTGCACATTTACAATTTGCAGCATACAAAAAATGAGAAGAAGATTCACAGTGAGCCAAGTTCAGGATCATATTTTTGGTGAAAATGAAGGAGAGGACACAGAGCAGCATAGCGATTCAGATGGGCAGGTTTCTAAGGAGGAAGACAATGTGGACTATCATCCAGAAGACACAGACACATCTGATCAGAGGTGGAGGTCGCTGGTGCTGAAGCTACTCCTGCTGAAAGATTCAAGTCCAAAAATGGTAAGATCTTTTGGAGCTCAGTACCTCATGATGTACATGGCAGGGCAGCTGCTGCAAATGTCATCAAAATGACCCCTGGAATCACAAGGTTTGCTCTGACCAAAGTCAGTGACATCAAGAGATGTTTTGAGATATTTATGCCATTGTCACTAGAAAGAATCATCATTACTATGATAAACCTTGAAGGAAAAAAAAGTCCATGGCGACATGATGAGGAATACCTGGATGCTTTCATTGGTGTTCTTCTTGCTGGAGTGTACAGATGCTGCAATGAGGCCACTGATCGTCTATGGCAGGGGTGCCCAATCCCAGTCCTCGAGAGCTACTATCCTGCAGCTTTTAGATGCATCCCTACTCCAACACAGCTGAATCAAATGAATGGCTTGTTATCAGGCCTTTGCCAAACATGATGGCATGCTGAAGAGGTAATCAAACCATTTGATTCAGCTGTGTTGGAGTAGGGATGCATCTAAAAGCTGCAGGATAGTAGCTCTCGAGGACTGGGATTGGGCAGCCCTGGTCTATGGGATGCATCGACAGGCAGAAACATTTTCTGGGCAACGATGTCACTTCACACATTTGATATCATTTTGATTCAAGAGTCCTCAGATTTGACAACAGAGAGATCAGACCGAGGTCTGACAAGCTTGCTCCCATCAGGGATGTCTGGGAGAGATGGGTGCAGTTTCTTCCACTGATGTTCATCCCAGGGCCAGTGACAGTGGATGAACGTCTTGTCCACTTTTTGAGGAAAATGCCCCTTCCGGCAATATATACCCAGTAAGCCAGGGAAAAACGGCAGAAAAATCTGGGAAGCCTGTGATGCAAAAACCAACTATGCCTGGAATGTACAGATTTTCACAGTCAAAGCTGCGAGTGGCACTCCTGAGAAGAAACAATGAAAATGTGTGGTCCTCCATATGACCACTGGACTGCAGGATCAGCTGTGATATTTTATTTTATTTTATTTTTTACCAGATATGACCACGGACAAGAACTTCACAAAGGAAACTGAGGTGAAGCTGTATCATTGGGAAGTGATAAAAAGCCCACAATTACCCACGGCTATAACCAAAACAAAGGAGGAGTGGACTTTTTCTTTTTTTCAGTTTATATTAAAGGTCTACTGCTGAAAAAAAACAACCTTTTTTTGTCTTTTCTTGATGTAAATGTCTATGGGTCGAAATTGACCCGTAACACCATAGATGTCATTTTAGTTATTAATCTTAAAATGAAAAAAAAAATCAATAAAACAGATTTATTTAAGAGATGTGTCCTATACCCCTCAGTAATACTCAGGTAACACAGAAACCTTTTATTTATTAATATGATTCTCTTGAGGTTAATTTTACAATTTTTTTTAAAATTGAAATCGAGGGGTACAGTGACAAAAAAAGACCCAGAGGCCCACGCCAAAAGTATTAAAACCAACATTTTCATGGATAAGGAAGCCTAACAAGGTAACCAAGAGATGAGAAACAAATTGGATGATAACTTATTGTTTTTAGTATATTTTATAGCTGATTTAATTCACGGGTCAAAACCGACCCGCTAACATAAGAGATGATAACAGAAAGCTAACACGAGAGGAAGGTTAAAATATTACATATAAATCTACAGCAATTAGCTCTAATTTTGTGATGAGGGCCTCCATATTTAACATAGACTTGGACAGTTGAGATGCAAAGCAGGCCATTGTATGAGGATCTCATTACGCTACTAAGAGTTTCTCTCCATCTAAATCATTCCACTGACGCGCCTAATAGGGTCCAAATAAAGTCAGCTCATTTATGAAGTAGTTAATGTTCAGCAGAACTCCAGTAGAAGGCCTGTGTTTATAGCCATTATGCTGTTCAAGACAATGTTTCTCATTTTTCAACATGCTACAGGGAAAATCTTCTTCACTCCACTTTGCGGGAGTCTATGGAGCAAAGTGGATATCTGAGCACAGCTCAACATGAGTTGGGAAAAATATTGGTGGCAACTATTTATTTGGAGGATAGGGCATTAAATGCATTTGCATAATCTGAGCAGTGCTGCAGATGGCCCGCAATGGTATCAACTCATACGGCCCTAATTTCACTCTCATCATTTTCTCTACTAACAGAGGAGCAGCAGCAAAAATCAGCTATTCGTCTTTTTCACATTTATTAGCATGACTGAGTCTCTCAGCTGTCACTGTTCATTTGGACAAAGTGTCTTCTGGGAGAGATATCATATGTTGTTTTATGAGTGCGTTAAAAAGAAGCAACCGTGAAAATACACAGACATATACTGTAGAGGTTTCCATTTAGATAAGGTGAGACAGGGCCCTCACGAGTGCTTGTGTTTTTACAGACGCGTCTTATCTTTCAGAGACACATTAACACAAGGTATACACAAGGAAAAAAGGAAGTGATCTCGATGACCTAAGGCAGTTATTTTGTGTGTAAAGATCTGTGTATATGCTGGCATTTGGAAATGCAGATGCAATAAAAGTACAGATGGTAAATAATCTACACTTGTGTAGTGCCTTTTAATCTACTAATCGTTTTGCAATGTGTTTTTTCGCACACCTGTCATCAGCAGCTCCTGTGTGCATTTTTTTTGATCTGTTCTTTGTATTCTTTAATTGATTAATGTGCACAAAAATGCACATTTGATGCACATTTGACACCAGTAATTGGTGTTAACTCAATATAGTCATCTGCATGGCACGTTATTTATTTATTTTACTTATATGGTGTGTAAGGGCAGAGTAACATCATAGCAAGAAGGTGCTGTTTCAGATTGCTTGGTTTGGGGCTTTCTCTGTGGAGTCTGCATGTTTTCCTGGATGTTTGTGTTTGCATAGATTTTCTCTGGCTTCTTCCCACTGTCCAAAAACATGTGTGCTAGGTTTACTTGTGATTCTGAATTGGCTGTAGGTGTGATTCTGAGTGTGAATGGTTGGCTGTCTCTCTATAATAAACTGGAAACCCATCCAGGGTTGTCCAGAGCGAGAGGCAGGGTACACCTCTGCCTCTTGCTCCCAAACAGTTGGGATAGGCTCCAGCACCTCCGTGACCCTTGGATAAGTGGAAGAAAATGGATAGATGTGTGTTAGTAAGAGAATGAATAACTTAGAAATTAATAATGCAGAAATATACAGAAATAAATCTTCATTTTTAAGCGTCTAAAATCAGAAAGAAAACTATCCTCATCAGTCAAGACCCTGTTTATAAAAAGTTAGTGCTGCCAGCAATGTAATATGCACATCTGCCACTCTCTTAATGGTGCCCATATCTACTTTCAGAACTGAGAGCTCCTTCAGCTGTTTATGACACTTCAATGCATATCTCAAGAATATCATGACTGACAAAGAACTAAGGGATGAATATCTATCCTGACATTGGAAATAATGTCGAGGCCATTTTACTAGTTTGACAATGGGGAGAGCAGAATGAAATTCAAATTGGTATGAATGCTATTTCACTTTTTTTCTCATCTCCCTGATTTTGTATTGTAGAAGCTCGGTTTGGTCTTGCTGTTGCATTTAGTTGATACTGTCTTTGTGCCTACTTGATTTTTATGATGCATGCCTTTGCTAAATGAGGTTATGTGCGTACTGTTATTTATCCTGCCAGCACCACTGCGGGATGTAGAGGCTTAGGGGAGTGAACTGTCAACTCTGCGTTTAGTGGGCTATCTGGATAAGGTAAGGCAGAGATTTATTATACATCCACTGATATTTGGAAATGCAGATGGGTCATTCCTACTTCTCGGTCCCATTAACATCGTTGTTAACAAAAAATTAACAATGTTTTTACTCCCCTTAGCTTGGCAAAGCCACCTCCCTATTTAAAGCAAGCTAATGGCTCAGTCTTACATGAGCAAAAATTCAGTTCGATTTCAATTCAGCTTTATGTACAGTGTGAAACCATAACAGCAGTCACCTCAAGGCACTGTATATTGTAAGGTAGAGACCCTACAGTAATAGATAGTTCCTCTTCACTGTGGTGGCAAACTGAATTGATGAAGGTAACAGTGGAGAAATTATATCCTTAAATTTAATTATAGCATAAATGTAAAAGTTATAGCAATCTCAGAAAGACATCTACTGTAATGAAATGTATTTTTCACTGCTGTCTAATCCATTATTGTAAATTTAACCCTGTAAGACCCAACCCATCAAAAAATAACCAGAAAATTCAGATTTTTTGGGGAACTGAGATGTTTATTAACCCTTATTAAAAAAAACAAACACCATTTTGTCTGTTTGTTTGTTTTTTGTTATATCATGTTGTGTATGATATATTTTTATCATATATTTATTATATAGTTTTTGTATCACATTTGATACATTAGGTGTTTTTGGCAACTTTTTGTTAACAATGATGTTAATTTTAGACAAAAGAGTTTTGTCCATAACATTTTGAAATGATAGCAAGTATTGATCATGTTGATGAGATAGAGGTCTCAGAAACTCATGTATCAAATATAATGCAAAGGGCATTAAAGGGTTAAATAGGGCAGCAATTTCCTCAAAACATTGCTTAATACATATGTGATTTGAGGATTTATCACAGTTATTTGCTGCATTATCAGAAACAGATCCCATGTAATTGCCAACTTTCCTCCATTCAACTGCTGACTAATATCAGACTGACTTCATCTTATGATGACATTAATGGCAGCCTTTAGTGATGGTGTTGGTATGTTTCACAATCTCATTTGGCAGCAAAAACAATTGAAGTGAGAACATTTTATCTTATTGGATATAACTGACATTGACAAAGTCTAACTTTGAAGACACAATTTGAAGATGAAGATGGAGAAAATTTGCAATGTGTTATTGCAATAGTCAGAATTTCGCAAAACCTTATAAAAATTGCAATAGTGTTGTACTTTGGGTGAAATATTGTGATAATATCATATCATCAGGTATCTGGTGATTCCCACCTGTACCTGATTAAGAAAATTATAATCTTGTAAAAATTAAAGAAAATTGAAACTATGAAATCAAAAGAATAGCTATTTTAGAAAATAGATGTATATTTTGAGAGGTTTTTAATATCATTCAGTTCATGAAGTGACATTTCCTGCAGCAGTACCACATGACTTTTGTAACTGAGAGGACACAGTAAAAAATGCAAACACACACAATTTTGAAATGAAATAAAGTTTTTTTTTATGATAAGCTAACATTTTTCCTAGTTTTACAGTTATTTTACTACTGGACATGGAAAGTATGGAACTCGAATGGCACTAAATATTAGGAAAGACCCCAGATATAATAAAAGAGAAGGTGGTAAATGTCACCATTTAATTATAACTAGGTTCTACAAATGGCTTTACTATCTGTTCTTCCTTTTACCTTGCGCACACCTAGAGTGTTGGAGTTGCCATGCAAGATGCTGACCCGGCTTTGTGAGGACATTTGGGGCTCCCTGTGTTCTCTAAAACACCTATGCATGTAAGTTGTCTTGTCTCCAGGAAAAACTAAAACTAAACCAAAATGAATGTGCTCCTGCAGGGTATAGAAAATAAAGCTATTACCTTTTAGAACTGGCTTTGCCTACCTCCTACACACAAACAGGAAAACAAAGGAAGGAACAAACATACAGAGAGGAAGGGGTCAGCACAATATTGGACAACGCCCCACAATGCAACAGTTCAGCCTGAGATTCTGGTGTGATTTGCTCCTTGTTGCTGAAATAGTATTGAGTCACTTGCACTGACCAGAGACAAGCAATAAATGACCTCATCCACTTTTGCCAGACTGGTTGTCCTGCCCTTGCTATAGTAAACATCTTCTGATACAAGTCGCAGAGCTCATATTCCTCCCAATAAATGAGGCGTGTTCAGCTTTTACTCACAGGTTTCAGTTTGAAATGGTGGAACTGTTTGTAGTAATGCAGCCTGGATAAATCCTCGGATCCATTAGAGCTGTCTAGATGGGTTTATTAAGATAAGACTGTCGTTAAGCACAAAATTAAATTTCAGTGTTACAATTGTTATGAGACTAGAGTTTTTCGTGGCAAGAGAGAATGGAAATCCCAGAGGAACATCCAAGCAACAGTGCTAAGAACTGAGCCGCTGTGGGTTTCCTTAACTAGGAGATTGATTATTTGAAAGAACCAAAGCAGTAAACTATAAAGCTGAATTTGTGTTTTAAAGACTAAATCAATTAGGAAGTTGATGTTAATATTATAGTTAGCAAAGCCTGGGAATAAAAACAATTTAAAAGGCAAATAATTTTGCTAACTTATGTAAAAAATACTACGCATACAGAAAGCTTACATGACAGACCTGGGGCAACTTAGAGGATGTTGTCACATTTGGGCCATTTCTGCACACACCCTGGTTAAAAATCAGCTCACAAGCCACAGGTCTGGTTATACAAGTCCACAGTTATGACAGTAATATTGTTGGCCTCTTCAATTTGAACCATCAATGATGGACTATTTTCTGTTGTTGGTATATCTACAGGGAGTGCAGAATTATTAGGCAAATGAGTATTTTGTCCACATCATCCTCTTCATGCATGTTGTCCTACTCCAAGCTGTATAGGCTCGAAAGCCTACTACCAATTAAGCATATTAGGTGATGTGCATCTCTGTAATGAGAAGGGGTGTGGTCTAATGACATCAACACCCTATATCAGGTGTGCATAATTATTAGGCAACGTCCTTTCCTTTGGCAAAATGGGTCAAAAGAAGGACTTGACAGGCTCAGAAAAGTCAAAAATAGGCAAGGCAAGGCAAGTTTATTTGTATAGCACAATTCAACAACAAGGTGATTCAAAGTGCTTTACAGAGACATTAGAAACAAGAACAAATAAAAACATGATTTAAAATTGATTAACACAAGCAAATAAACTAACTAACTAATTAACAAACAAACAAACAACAGTATATAAAATCAAAACAGATAAAATCAGAACAGTAGATAAAATCAGTAGTTAAATGTAAGTTTTGAAATTTAAGCTTAAAGTGTGGATTTGGTGCTTTATTCAAATGCAGCTGAGAACAGGTGAGTCTTCAACCTGGATTTAAATAAACTGAGTGTTTCAGCTGATCTGAGGCTTTCTGGGAGTTTGTTCCAGATATAAGGAGCATAAAAGCTGAATGCAGCTTCTCCGTGTCTGGTTCTGACTCTGGGAACTGATAAAAGACCGGATCCAGATGACCTGAGGGATCTGGATGGTTCATACTGGGTCAGGAGGTCACTGATGTATTTTGGTCCTAAACCATTCAGAGCTTTATAGGCCAGCATCAGAACTTTAAAGTCTATCCTCTGACGGACAGGCAGCCAGTGTAAAGACCTCAGAGCTGGACTGATGTGGTCCACTTTTTTGGTCTTAGTGAGGACTCGAGCAGCAGAGTTCTGAATGAGCTGTAGTTGTCTGACTGATTTTTTAGGTAGACCTGTAAAGATGCTGTTACAGTAATCAAGCCTACTAAAGATGAATGCATGGACTAGTTTTTCCAGGTCCTGTTGAGACATCAGATCTTTTATCCTTGATATATTCTTGAGGTGATAGTAAGCTGACTTTGTTATTGTCTTAATGTGTTTTTCTAAGTTTAGGTCTGCATCCATCACTACACCCAAATTTCTCGCCTGGTTTGTGGTTTTTAGGTGTATAGATTGAAGTTCTCTGGTGACCTGTAATCGTTTTTCTTTGGCGCCAAAGACTATTACCTCAGTTTTGTTTTTGTTTAGCTGGAGAAAATTGTGGCACAACCAGTCATTGATTTCCTCAATGCATTTACCAAGAGCCTGTACAGGGCCTCGGTCTCCTGGTGACATTGTGATATATATTTGTGTGTCATCTGCATAGCTGTGATAGTTTATTTTGTTGTTGTTTATAATCTGTGCCAGTGGGAGCATGTAGATGTTAAACAGAAGGGGTCCCAAGATGGAACCTTGGGGAACTCCACATGTGATACTTGTCTGCTCAGATGTGAAGTTACCTATTGATACAAAGTATTTCCTGTTTTCTACGTATGTTTTGAACCAGTTTAGTACAGTTCCTGAAAGACCTGTCCAGTTCTCCAGTCGTTTGAGTAATATGTTGTGGTCAACTGTATCAAATGCTGCACTGAGATCCAGTAAAACTAGGACTGACAATAGTGAGATATCTTGCAGAGGGATGCAGCAGTCTCAAAATTGCAAAGCTTCTGAAGCGTGATCATCGAACAATCAAGCGTTTCATTCAAGATAGCCAACAGGGTCGCAAGAAGCGTGTGGAAAAACCAAGGCGCAAAATAACTGCCCATGAACTGAGAAAAGTCAAGCGTGCAGCTGCCAAGATGCCACTTGCCACCAGTTTGGCCATATTTCAGAGCTGCAACATCACTGGAGTGCCCAAAAGCACAAGGTGTGCAATACTCAGAGACATGGCCAAGGTAAGAAAGGCTGAAAGACGACCACCACTGAACAAGACACACAAGCTGAAACGTCAAGACTGGGCCAAGAAATATCTCAAGACTGATTTTTCTAAGGTTTTATGGACTGATGAAATGAGAGTGAGTCTTGATGGGCCAGATGGATGGGCCCGTGGCTGGATTGGTAAAGGGCAGAGAGCTCCAGTCCGACTCAGACGCCAGCAAGGTGGAGGTGGAGTACTGGTTTGGGCTGGTATCATCAAAGATGAGCTTGTGGGGCCTTTTCGGGTTGAGGATGGAGTCAAGCTCAACTCCCAGTCCTACTGCCAGTTTCTGGAAGACACCTTCTTCAAGCAGTGGTACAGGAAGAAGTCTGCATCCTTCAAGAAAAACATGATTTTCATGCAGGACAATGCTCCATCACACGCGTCCAAGTACTCCACAGCGTGGCTGGCAAGAAAGGGTATAAAAGAAGAAAAACTAATGACATGGCCTCCTTGTTCACCTGATCTGAACCCCATTGAGAACCTGTGGTCCATCATCAAATGTGAGATTTGTGTGAGGGAAAACAGTACACCTCTCTGAACAGTGTCTGGGAGGCTGTGGTTGCTGCTGCACGCAATGTTGATGGTGAACAGATCAAAACACTGACAGAATCCATGGATGGCAGGCTTTTGAGTGTCCTTGCAAAGAAAGGTGGCTATATTGGTCGCTGATTTGTTTTTGTTTTGTTTTTGAATGTCAGAAATGTATATTTGTGAATGTGGAGATGTTATATTGGTGTCACTGGTAAAAATAAATAATTGAAATGGATATATTTGTTTTTTGTTAAGTTGCCTAATAATTATGCACAGTAATAGTCACCTGCATACACAGATATCCCCCTAAAATAGCTAAAACTAAAAACAAACTTAAAAACTACTTCCAAAAACATTCAGCTTTGCTATTAATGAGTTTTTTGGGTTCATTGAGAACATGGTTGTTGTTCAATAATAAAATTATTCCTCAAAAATACGACTCGCCTAATAATTCTGCACTCCCTGTATGGTATACACTGCATTATTCTATGATCAGCCAACATAATGCAATGTTGTCCTAAAAAACCATGGGAACTGGCTTTTATTTAGCTCTTGCCACGTATCACCCTACCTAATCAGTCAATCTCCCACTCCCTCTTGATGGTAACAGTGTTGTCACACCTTCAAACTTGCTCAGAAACGGCTCATTTACTGAGGATTTTACCCAGTCTCCCCTGATCCTAGTGCAGCTGAGTTTTGTGAGATACAGTGATCCACAGAGGCCCCAACCTTCTTCCATCCAACAGGACCCAAAGGATCTACTGTCAACATACTGGTGCCAGACACCACACCCAGAGGTTCTATGTCTGGTTCAAAGCTATTTCAGTGGCACAGGAACTCCCAGAGGAAGTATTAGGGATGTACTCTTTATGTTGTGTGTATTTATTAAGTATTCTTTTCACATTTCTGAATTTAGTTGGTTGTTTTGTTCTCTTGAGCACAGTATATTTTCTCTCTCTCGCTCTCTGATATTAAAAGTCAAACTTGGAACGGCCTTCAACCATTCATATTAAAGGCACCAAAGTGCTGTGTCACAGCTGGTGGTGGACCTCTACACTGGTTACTACTGTGCTGCACCTTTATCCTCTTTTTTCTCATCCTAGTTAGAGACAGCCTTGTTATGTAAACTTTCCATCTCCTACTGTCTCCTCTCATTTGAGTTTTTTTTCTCCCTCAAACAAGTGAAATAAACTTGACATAGTGGATTTTTTTTTCATTGTAGCACTGCTGCTAATATCACACTCTGAGGCATTTTTCAATTATTTTGACAAATCTGATTTTCAAGGCTTACAATAAGATTCAATTTGTTCTTTAGTAACTTCTCCCTGGGTTCCTTCTTCTGCTCACTTCTATCTCCATGCTGCTTCACACTCCATAGAGTCCTAGCCTTTAGGGCCCAGTGCTCCATCCTCATTCATCATCCTGAAGGGGGAAAAAGGCGATTCATGTTTCCTTAGGGTGGGAGCCATAGCCGGGACTGTCAGCCTGTGTTGATTGATGGTCGGGGTTATGACAGGGCACCTGGGCCAGTGCACACGCCTCGTCCAGGGAGCGCCTGTTGGCTCCTCAGTGCCAGCAGGGCACTGCTATTCCCTCCGCAGTATCGGCAGTATAGAGCAGAATACGTAGCAAGGTGGTCGGGCGCCTATACGTACGAACTGCTGGGGGTGAAAATTGTCTGCCAGCAGACTGATTCTTGTTAACAGCTGTAAAGTTTCAAAGCAGCAGACCTGGCGGAAGCAGTGGGAGAGTCGTGCAGACACCCACCACTGGGAGGATGACACATACAAACACAGACACTGGTGCTGCTGTTGCAATACAGTAACTTAGCAACAGGAAACCTCACACACTGACCACTGACACCACATCGTGATAGAAATATGGGTTAGCATCGCACTCTCTCTCTTTTTCCTTTTCCTGTCTCTTCCTCTCCCCTATTTTTTCTGTCGTGACGTGACTCTATTCCAGACTCAAATACAGCTGAATGAGCTTCCTCTGCAGCACTCTTCCTCCACCTACTCCTGCTCTGCAACACTATTATACATCTCCTCCTTTCTTCTGTATTCTGTACCTCCCTCTCCCTTTTTCTCTCTAGTATTGTACACACCATCCTCTTTCTCTGCAGACACTTACACCTTCTTTTGAACTGATTTTCCTTTGTTTCCACGGCATTCTGCTCTCCTCCATTTTGCACCTCCTGCTTTAAAGCACCTTCTGTGATGCATCCTTCACCACCTAGTCTTCCTTTGGCCTTTGCAACTCCTTGTCCTCCTCCTCTAGAGTGCAGCACACCTTCTCGTCCATCTTAATAGTATTCACCTTCTCCCTCACCTCTACCTCTGAGGCTCATGTCAGTACAGCAGACAGGTGTGCATTTCACACGCTATTTGTTCCCTTGTTTTGTCATTCTACCAAGCTCCAGCGGTCATCATTAATAACCCTAGTCCCTCTTGCTGCCTGTGTTCTGTGTCTCTAAGCTGATGTTTCCTCCAGTCTTCTGGCAGTGCTGCCAGGCTCAGGCTCCAGTACGCAGAGAGAGTGAGGACTTGGCTCAGCCCAGACACACAGGTAGCCGAATTCAGACAGAAAACTGCACAATGCAACACATCATGTATGTTCTGAGATTACTGAAGAAGACGATAAAGATCAGACAGAAAGCACACATGTAAGTAACAGTTTTACATTATGTTATGGTTTTTAAACAATAAAAAAAAAAAAATTGGTATCAACTACCAAAAGGCAGTAAATACATGACCTGAATGAGACACTTTTCAAGTGTCTCATTAGAAATCAAACACTGCCTGTCACTATTAATAGAAAGACAGTATCTGCTCTTCCTGTTGTTTTCATCATTGGTTTAAACTTGTTGTCAATTACTATATGTTGCCACTGAATAGTTCAGGCAAAACTCCATTAGTTATACTGCAGTTTTATGAAACGAGCTGTAGGCGAGGGATCCACAAAATAATTTGCTATGAATCATAAATTTGTAATGTGCTGTTAAAAAGTCCATATATCCAGTTGCAGACCATTTATACTAATACATCATACATATGGTCCCCGTTACTCCGTCCTTTATTATCTCTAGGTCAATAGAAACGCTGATATTATTATGACAGCTTTTATGGTGGGAAACATTTTTTGACCAATGCAAATAAAAAAAACAAAAACAAAAAGTCTAGAAGGCAAGTAAGGGCACACGAGACAAAATAAGCTCAAACAGAATCAAAACAGATAAACCATGTTGGGGCTAGCACACATGGAAAGGAAACACAGGTGGAAACAATAACACACAGGTAAAACTGATGAGGGTGGAAAATACAGGAAGTAAGACATGAGCCAAAACTAACTTTTAATGTAAAATAGAAGGTAACAAAAAGACATAACTAGCTAAAGACTAACAACAAACATGATCTTCTTGTTCTTCTTTCAGTTTCTCACCACACCAGATAGTCACCATCCCACCCTATCTCTAGCATTTCCCTCCTCCGTCACACAAACCCTCTGCATGACCTCCTTCTAAATGAATCTCCTCTGTGGTCATTCTTCGTTCCTCCTGCCTGGCAGCACCCTCTTTGACATCCTTTGTGCAATATATTCACTATCCCCAAACATAATAATAGAAACAAACAAATGTTGCTGACCAAAATACAGCAAATACACAAAAGTATTGTGTCGCACCTTTTAATCTTTGAATTCAGGTGTTTTCAGGTTCAATTCCACACATTTATACCTATGCAGTCTGGTTTTCCATTTGTGAAAGAATGGGTTGTTCTAAAGAGCTCACTGAATTTACAGGTGCTATTGTAACACAATGCAACAAGTCAGACATTCTTTAGCATTAACACCAGCATAAAAGCTGTGCACAAGGAGCTTCATGGCATGAGTTTCCACAGCTGAGCAGCACAGTCACACATTTGTGTCATTGTCACCTGGTATCTCTGTGCTGGTCTGCCTTTCCCTCTCTCTCTATCATGTGCTCTCTCTTTCTCCCTCTACTCTGTCTATATGCATGTGTGTGTGTTCCAAAGTTGGGCCTTCTTTTTGTTGCGCTGCCCTTCTGATGAGACATACCTGGGAGCTGTTAACTGATTAACTCACCTGTGATTCATACCGCAATCACCTGCTGCTATGGCTTAAGAAATCCCTCAGTCACTGCCGGATCATTGCGTCAAGAGTCCTTGTGTCCAGCGAGTGTCCTTATGTCAAACAGAAAAACGTGAAAAGTTCAATATATCAAAGTCTTAATGTAACACAATAAAAGGTAAAATATAACAAATAAATGCAGGTTTTATGATATCCTTGTGGAGCAGAGCTGAAACCAAAATTTCACAAAGTCTTCCACCTATCTTATTGTCCAAGGACCTCACATTCCCCATGATGATGACTGGAATACACAGTGAACACTTTTTTCTTTTCACCCTGCTCTTTGCTCCAGGTCTGCAACACTGAAATCTCTGTAGCTCCTCTAAGATTACTTCACTCTGGGCTGTAAAACTGCAAGCTGTAGATCAGTTTGGGAAGATTCTCTGGTGCCAAGAGTGTAATGAAAAGGAGAGGAGAAGACTTCAAGATTTGACTTGAACAAACAAGACTTGAAAAACAAAAGCAACTTTGCATACAACACAGGGAGCAAGGAAAATCATCTTTATTGGTTCAACAGAAGCTGCCACTCAGCACACCACCAGGAAGTGTATGAGGGAGCCCTTGAAAAGGTTTCCCCGGCCCCCTCAAAGTTTTGACAATATCTGATTGTGACTATATTACCATGTAAAACAAATACATAAATCCTGATAGTGAGTGTAAACTTGATTGCTAGTGGGCTGTCTTCAACTGTATGCACGGACTGGGTTGGTTTAAGCATCTTTATCTTTGTGTGCTTTTCCCATTTGTCTTATTTTCCTTTGAGTCTCTTTTGCTGTACACACTGGGGCTCGGAGTGTGATGACTATTTTCATTGTTGGATTTTTGTATCCCTTTCTCAGATGCCAAACAGTCGGAAATTTTTAAAAACCACAGTTTGTCATGGCAGACCCAGCACTGTGAGTCCATCCAAGATGATCTTCCTTCATTGTGTCCCCTTTACTTGCTACCTATTAAAAAGGGATCTTATTTAGTCAGGAAGGGCAACTGATGTAAAACTCCCATGGCTACCTATACTACCCACTGTGGGGACCCCTTGTGACAAGGTAGCAGCCAAAAGTATCTTTTATATTATTTATATTTATTAGCTGGTTGGCAATCAGTCAGGGAACCTATTGGCTATTGTCTGCTGGTATGGCAGATAGTATTTCAGACCTGTGTCTGGGCAATTTCTGGGACTCCGTTAACTGTTATGGTTATTTCAATGTTTTAAGACATCAACCTCATACATGTGAATCAGAAGCAAATACTGGACAAACACTGGCGCTGACTACCTGAATTTGGGTTGCAGTTATAGCAAAGTACATTAATTTGTTGAGCACTGTAGCAGAACTGTAGTGCCATCTAAACCAATAACAGCTGATTACACTTCATCGAGTTTGAGTTATTGGCTCTTTAGTTGCTTGCAAATTCTGAATTAATTGGATTCAATAAGTGATTGGACTTCAAATTTGATCTACTCAAATACCAGCTCCATGGTGGACAGTGAAATTTAAATATGCATGGATTTATCTCTGTTAGCTTCATAAAGGACTGACAGGTCATCACAGCTTCTTTTATTTCCTCTAAACAATGTGCAGTCAGCAGTCAATAGTGTGGGCTAACACTGTGATTTGTTGCCAACCTTTGATTGTTTTTTTTCCTCCTAATATCATTTCCTGTGCTGGGCAACTGTTCCCCTATGGCCACAAAAACAAATACAATCAACAGCCGTAAGTAGTTTATTTAAGGTACCCAACAGTATATTCACTTGTGGCAATTCTGCACACAAGGATGTTAGCTTCCTTTCAAGAGAAGCATTTGTGATGCTCTGGATGATTACATCATACAATTTTCTAAGTATCAAAGGAAGAAAAGTACTTATCTGATTGGTCATGACTGATGCCAGACCCACAGATAATGTGTTTCTCTAAATCCAAACCAATTTCCGGCTATACTGTTTGCCTCTGGCCTCAAAATTACCAAAATCACTCGCCACTCCCTGTACATTCACTGATTCACCGAAACAGAACCCACAGTCAGACACTAAGGAAATATTGTTCCTTTTTTTATTATCTATTTTTGACAGCAGCCTTTCTTCACAGTTAAGCTGCACTAAAACAGGGTCACATCTTTATTTTTCCATTTCATGAAACCCTCCTCATTTCCTTCTGCTTCTTTCACTTCCTCTATCTTTCCAATACTTCCCTACAGGCCTGCTTCCCTCCATCTTTTTGAGTTTTCATTCTTCACACCTTCTCTCTTTTTATACATTTGTTCCTTCTTTTCCTTCCCCCTATAACCTAACACTCTGGTTCAGTGAGGTCATGGAGGGATCTGTGTCCCTTGGCCTCTGTGAAGCAGTGTCCAGTTGGTGTAATTATGATGGATGGAGTAATTTCCAGAGGCGCCTTACGCCAAGAGGGTTGAGCCCACCATGCTTTCTCTCAGCTTTAATGACTTTTTAATAGAGCTCACTCCCAAACCAACATCATGGTGTGCCTGTGAGAGTCACCGACAAATCACTGCTGTTAAAGCAGGTAATGGCACAGCAGGACATGGGTGGCCCGGCCTCTTTAAAAGCAACTGCCCCCCTTAGGTAGCAGCAGCTCTCTGCACATGGGATTTGGGCTATCTGCTATTCTCTGCTGCTGGGTCCACAACCAGTTGGTCTCCTTTAAAACAACCAACCCGAGGAGCTTTTTTTGTATTAAGTCTTTTTAAATTAAAGTGAAAGCAGTCTGAATTATCACATGAAACCTGAGCCAATGTGTTTTTTAAGTACTGCATTTTACAGTCCTCAGGCTAACTAGGGATGGGATCTTCAAAAATCAATAAAGATTTCTGGAGAAGAACTCTATAAAAAAAAAAAAATACACTGATAATGATGAACTCTTGTCAAAGAAAGGGGGTGGCAAGGCTTCTCCTAAGCACTGGTCCTTTTTTCTATGAATATATCCAAAATAAATGAAGGTCCAGGTGGCAGATATGAGCTAGAGTGAAGACCGCTGCATGTCAGTGATGTGCCTTTTCTTGGATATGGGCACGCAGGTTTTGTCTCTCCAAATTATTCCATGATTTTTTACTGGATTATTACCCCATAACCACATAGTATGGATATCTTTCTCATGCAAAGCACAGATCTGCAGTAGATATCAGTAAAATTGAGTTTGGCGACTCTGAAAAATCAACCTTGGCATTTCGTCACCATTCAAAAAACTGTCATTTCCACCGGAAAGGTTTCTTGAGAAGATAATAATGTGAATATATATGTAAGAAATGAAATGGGCTGGCATTGAAACTCAACCTTATGCCTCCATTTATATTTCAGGCATTGAGAGTGGTCGTGTTCACATACAGTAATAAATACATTGGCTGTTCAACAACAGCTGCAAGAGTCAACGGGATGGTTTACAAGATGTACGATTTAGAGACGGTAGCACTAACAAACAGGAGGCAAGGCTACAGGTAGCGAAGATGAAGATGCTAAGATTTTTCATGGAAGTGAACAGGATGCACAAGATTAAACCACTCAGGATGAGTCATACAAGGCTTGTATGGTTTAGATGTGCAGAGGAAGGAGAGTGGATATACTGGACAAACAATGTTGAATATGAATCTCCCAGGCAGGAGGAAAAGAGGAACTGAATGTTCATGGATGTAATGGTGTAGGACGTGTAGAGGATTGATGTGAGAGAAGAGGATGCTAAGGACTGGGTGAGATGGAGGTAGAAGTTCCACTGTGTTGACATCTAAAGGGAGAAGTCAAAAGAAGAAGAAGACAACGTTAACTGTGTGTTTGAAGGTGTTTGTTTTTGTCTATGTTGAAATATTCTAATAAAATTTCTCTACAGTTCCACACTTATAAATTCAGTCAACTCTAGTCACACAAATAACTACTTACTATTTTGAAATAAGGAACATTAAAATGCAGCAAGACATTCAAGTTGAAGTAAACTTGAGAGCAGCAAGTATACTCCAACGGAGCTGCAATCTAACTGGCCGAGTCTCCAGCCTCGCCAGTCCTATGCAGTCCTTGCTAAAATCCGTGAAGTTCGCAGCCGGAACTAACTCTGATTGCTTAGTTAGCTAGCCGGTAACTGGTTTTCTAGGCAGAGATGTAATGACTAGTCTGAGCTGCACTAACCCACACTGGATGTCTTATCCAAGCAGTCCCTTACCAATGTCCTGGTTAATGCTAGCCACATCCAACCACATGCTCTTCCATCTCCGTCCTTTCCCTTGTGCCTCAGCTTTCTCCTTCCTCCCTCGCTTGACCTCTCCCTCCAAAATAAATAAGCACTTTTGCAAATAACCTTTATCTCCACTAATATGGATATACAGAGAATAAGTAAACAGAGCCATTCATCTATACATGTACACTGGAAATAAAATTCAGCCCCTAAATATCTCTGGGCTACACCATGCATTAATATGTGACACCAGGGGGTCCTAGCCAACTGTCTGTTTTTAACAACTTGATAATTCGACTATTGTGTGTAAGAGCACATGTGCCTGACATGTTAAGTGGATTTAAAATTTAGAAATTTTACTGGCACAGTTTGTGTTAGATATGGTTTTTGGCATAAAATCTGTGCCAAATCCAACATGAGATCTATCTACAGTGGCAATCCCTTGCCGTGTTAACATGCAAATTGGAATATTTAGAGCTAATAAGCCCAGTCTGATTAAACAAAAAAACAAAATCATTAGTTTGCTTTGTTTTTTTAGGATTCATCCTATCTATACTACAAACACACCCAAATTTCATGACAATTTGTCTAGTACTTGTTAAAATATTCAGCTTGTCAAACTGATGATCACACGAGAGAAAAACAGACCAGAAAAGAATAAAATCAGTTAACAACAAAAATAGTTGACAGTGCATCAAGTATATGGAAGTGTGCTAGTGAACATACTCTACGTAATCGAAATCTGAAAGAATATCTCAAAAGATAAATCTCAGTTTTAACTCAGAAGTTGAAATGAGTCAAAGTGTCCTATGACAAGTGCATTTACATCCACACTGACTGTTTATTGCCTACCAGAGATTAATGATCATCACCACCAATGTGTGAGTAGGCAGCATCAATAAGCTCAGCTAAAACAAATCTACACAAGGATATTTGTCATGCAGTACAGGTGTAATGTATTTTGTCAAGTAAAGATGATTTTTATTCTTACATATTCAAAATGTTCACGCAATAGCATAAAATGAAATTGAGACACGATTAGAGCTTGTCACCAACACCTTTTCATTACCAGTAGGAGACAGCAGGGCAGTGAATAAAGTGACACCGAGATTTGAGTATCTGTGAACTCATTTTCAGTCCCTGTGAGAGCCAATACGTCTCTCAGTAAACTGTTCCAGTGCAGTCTCTACCTTGTCACTCTTGATATTTTTCTTCAGTAGAAAAATAAAAATGTCGATTGCCTGCATTGCTGACTAAGGTTTCTATTGCAGCAGCCTTTGAAAATCTGTAATTGTATAGAGTGAATTAGGCTGAGACTACAACATCAGCTATTTTTCCAAATGTGCAAAAAAAAACTTTTCACAAAAACTCCATATAAAATGTACTTTGCACAATATGTTTTTCATTGTGTTTTATTTGATTCTCTATTAAACAGAACAACTCAACACAAGCTGTACTGCAGATGGTGTTGTCTGATTAAATTATAGAAAGAAAAAGGCTGTTAGAGAAACTTGGTTCATAGCTGTGTTGAGGGTCCATCTGAGTGTTGTAAACACAATGTGTTGCACCAAAAGCCATTCAGGCACAGACAGGTACAAAATATGTGGGCATTTAGCTGGAGATTACAGATAACTGTTGCAATGCATGATTGTGATTTTTAAACTTTTGAACGGCTATTAAAAGATATTTTAAAATGGAACAGTTTGCGTGAGTGCTTCTTGTCTTCAAGTATTAATTCTCTCTCATTTTCAACTGCACATTTAACTGTTTGGCAATTGTCATTCACAAGAATTGATTAAGAGCACCTAACTCCCAGGCATCGAATGGCTAAAATTTGTTTGGTAGTTGGACACTGAGATTAAATGCTAGCATAAACCAAAGAGCCAAAGACTAAGCCAAAAACTACTGAATCCATTTCAAAGATCTGAGTTGAACAGCAGTAGTTTTCAGTTAATATCAAAATTTATTTTTTTGCATCAATTTTTTTTTGCATCAAGCAAAAATCATTTTTACAGACATCATCCTTATCAGAAAATACCCCTGCATATTTAGCAGTGGGATCTTGAGCGAGCTAGTGCAAAAATTATATAAGTAGGAACAGACAGCCAAACTTAGCATATGCCAGTAATGACTGCACTGGGCACAGTGTGTCATGCACCCCACAGAATTTAGAGGTATAGTGCAGGCTGAATTTAGTTTACCACAAATAAGCATTAGCACTTGCTCTCTAATGTAAAGATCAAAATGAAACCTTTGTTAGTTTTGGAATTAAAAGAACAGAAGAGGAGACAGCAATAAGGCAAATAATCAAAAAGAAAGTAAGTAATAAATAGACTCTAAAACAGAACCTGCAAGACCAAACCAAGTTCAAATTGCTTTTATTTTGATAGGGTTCAAAGGGAAGGAGACAGGTAGGTTTAACTCGGGTAAATTGCTTGTGAAATATTTGACTTGAATCTTTACTTTTGTTTCCTTTATGATTTTGAAAGTGGGGGAGGTAAGAGAAGGTTCCAGAAGGCAGTGTTAGTGGAAAATTGGCAGGCAGGTGAGTAATGGCAAGAGATGGCTAGCTTTGATTTGCAGGTCAGTCTTTCCTTTACAGGTGAACAACAAACGAAATCTTTCAAGTTGCAGATAACTTGAAACAAACCAAGGCATGTGCTACAAGACAGCTATAAGTGGAGACAAGACATTGAGATCAGGGTCAGGTAACAGAAGGCACAGGCTGAGAGCCTTATTTCCACCATAAAGGTAACTACAATTTGGCAAAGAGTGGAGGTTTCAGCTGGCCTTTTATTCCTGGGAAGTAATGAGCTAGTGGCAAACCAGTGTGTTGGCTGGATCAAAGGCAAGGAAGTACCACCCAAAGGCGGGGCGAGGCACCAACCCTGTCCAAATCCACCTGAGAGCAGACAGAAAGTGAGAGAAGGAGGGAGGTAGAAAGGAGAAGGCCTGCTGGGATCGTGATATTTAGGAATGGTTTTCCGATTTAGTCTCTATGTAAACGTATGTGTAGTTTCACTAGACGAAAACCTAAACTTAATAGCAATAATGATTCTCAGCTTGGTTGTTGGAGATTTTCAAGGCTTCTGTGGAACGTGGGAACAAATGCAATGACTCTGAAAAAAATATTCAAGCTTAAAGTAGATATTAGCTTGTAGTTGACCCCGTACAGAAATTTGGGGATGTTCAGACAGGTAATGGTGTGAATCTGAAAGCCTGAAACCTGTGCCCCTGTGTAGAAGCATTTATAATAATTGTGTTTCTCCCCCGCATTTATTCAAATTTTTCATTTGATTTTTCACCTGTTTCTATGTTAGGCTTTTAAACGTTTTCTATTTGGATAAAAAGATCCTTCAGCATTTATTTGATCAAAAACTCTGCCAATTGATGCATTGTATATGATGCTGTTTCTTGCGGTTAGTGGTTTAAAATAAGTGTAGGGGACTGTGCAGTGACTGATCTCCTGTTCAGTGTGCTTAGTGTTGAAACAGTTCAATTCTGATTGAATCCTATGAGGTGAGGATGTCTTGTTTAGCCTCCATATTTTCGGTGACTGCTCTTGTTTTGCTGGCCTCTGTGTTATCTGAGCTGATGTATTGTGTCTTCAATTGTGGATCGCCCCTTGTTGCAACACCAAGAGGGCTGTGCTTTCGCGGGTCACAGCATCGAGATATGCTGTGACTGATGTCTTTGTTATTTTGTTTGTTTGTTTTGTGTGTGTGTGTGTGCGTGTGTTGTACACAACAGGAGTCTGTGTTTTAAAGAGATTTGCTCTGGCTTGAGGTTAGTACACACCACTTAGGTCTGATTCACCAGACAGAGAACAGTGAACTCCAGCCATAGATTCAAGGGCTCTTGTCAACACTGACTGAGGTGGCCTTGTGTTGTGTTTATGTTGTCCTTTTGATGAGTGTCCCACCTAGTTGGTGATCTGCCACGTGCGTGAGAAGGAGCATGTGAAGTTCTTCCTGAGCTTCAGCCAGATCTGTCTTCTCTTTCTAGGAAAAAGGCAAACATTTTTAAAACAAAAACTATTGTCATCCTTTTATCTTTGCATGTTCCTTGAAAAAGAGAGTTCAGTAAAAATACAAAATAACATTAAGTCAAAATTATTAAAATGAAAATAATTTGGAGATTACACTTTAAATGGCATTTAATATGCCCACTGAACTGTACTTAGTTTTTAAAGACTGCACTGTTTCCTTGTTATAGATTTGATTATTGTTTCTCCACATTTGGTAAACAGGCAATTAAACAGTAAAACGGGCCTTGGGCAACAACCTCGCCTATGTGGCCTTGAAGGTACCTGGAGGCATTTATTCTGAGACGAGTGGATGCTAAGGGTCAGGTTTTTCCTCAGATTTGACAAGGTGCTTATGTAATTGGCTTTTTCATTAATGTCTGTATATGTATATGTGTATATGTGTATATATATATATATATATGTGTGTGTGTGTCTATGTATATATGTGCATATATATGTATATATATTACACTATTGCATTGCATATATTGCATTATATGTTTTTTTTCTGTTGGACGGCCTCATTAGGATACAGAATTCTGACTCAGAAGGGTTTAGTTTTTTTTCTAAGCCTTGATTTGCTTGTACCCAACTATGAGCTTCCTCCATAACCTTCTTCACAAAATGCCCTTCTCTTCCCGATGTTTCTCACCCTCCTCTCATACTCCACAGGTACAGGTTGAATACTGTGCGACAGACTGAGGCTTTCCCTCACATTAACTCATTCTTCTACCTGTTGGCCTTGTCAAGATGCTCCTTAAACCACCTCAAACCTCAGTGTGGTCAAGCTGTGAAAGGCGACCCGAGACATAGAAGTGACTGGTCAGCAAACTGACTCAACCCCCCCACCTCGCTGTCTCCTCCTCACCACATTGCTGAGCTGTGGACTTGTGGCCTGTAAAGAGGTTTAGGTGCAAACAAACAGCCCATTTAGTAGCATCTCTCCTCCATTTAGGCCGTCATTATGGCCCTCAAGGCCCTGGCTCAGCACTGAATTATGAATTAAGTTGTCAGGAGAGCCTCTGCTTATGAGCTGAGGGGGTCATTTAAATTTAATTTGAAAAGGGATTCTGTTAGGAATGTAAGCTCAGCAACCTCCTGTGGAACTTCTCCATCAGAGTAAGAAGGAGTAAGTACTGACAAGACTAAATGAAATAAAAATGACTGGAGAAGTATTGACTAGGTATAATAATGCACAGAGCATGATAGGATGGAAGCTAAAAGACACTGACATCACCACAAAGGGGATTTGAAACCCTTATCAAAGTGTAAAGTTGATGTCTTGAGTTGGTCCAGGCTGTTTTTCCTGGCAGAGGTGTTGCAAAAGGTGTTGCTTCACCTCAGAGCATTTAAAGTTCTGCGAAGCCGAGAAACACGTATTAATCCCTTCAGGATCTCACAAAGGAGTTTCGTGATGATGCCCAGAGTGAGGGAATTTATAGCATTTTTTTTGGTTATAAAATACTATCATAATATTTAAAAACTGTAATGCCAGGCAAACAATTATAGATCTTAGAAGACTATTATCTAGTATTATTATAACTAACTGTATTGTATTATGGTTAGTTCAAATATGTGGAACTTGGTCTCTAAGGTAACTTTGTAATTTCATGCCGTGCAATTTTACAAATAATGTGAATAAAGATGGTTAGTTTAGATATTAAATTAGAACTGGTTAACTTGTCATCACTTGAAATGAAGTCAACTGAGATACATAGCTTGCGGGCAAAAAAAGAAAAATCTCAATCTTTTCCACACCAGTTCAAAAATCATTTGATTTGTGCTTGATTTTTATTTGGCTTTAGCTGCTGAAATGCTTTCGATTTTCTGTGATGTAACAATCCAATTAAACATTTATATCCCGAGTTTAATGGCCTACATTTTAAGAAAACATGCCAATAGACAAAACGCTTGTGAATGGCAAGTCTCCACTGGTTACACTAATAGAAAGTAAATTAAAAACTAAAGAAAAATTGAGTTATGTATTCACTAAATTAAACCATCCATCGATCCATTTTCTGCTACTTATCTCGATCAGGGTCATGGAGACAGCATCTAAGACAGTCTAAGACAGCAGTCTTCTTCACACTAAAGAAGTCACTTTGATGAGTGACAAAACGTTCTTCCCACTGAAAATTCGATGTCCAGATGAACAGAACCTTCAATTTGATTCTGAATTTAACAGGGAGTCAATAAAGAGAACCAAATATGATCTCTCCTTTTAGTCCCTGTCCAATGTGAAGATTAAGCAATGTTAACTGTCATAATTCCATTATAAATGCTACAAAAGGCACCTGCATCACAAACAAAAGGTGGACAGGTTCTGCTCAGTGCTCAATGACTCCAGTTACCTAAGGTGAAGCTCAGAGGCTTGCATTAGACCACTCAAATCATAATATGAGTTAATGTTATGTTTGTTTTTGAACTCCTGAAGTTCCCACTTCAGCTATTACTGAAGAAATGATGTTGTTCTATTTTAAGTTAGTTCTATGCATGACCTGCAGCATTTTACTCATTGCATTTCTGTCGCTGTGTAAGTGTTCTCAAAGCTCTGTTCTACATGTAGTTGTATTTGAACTACCAGCTTGTGTGTTTGCTTATTGTCTCACACTTTATGTTTGATTTGAAAAATTGCAGTATTTTGTAGAAATGGAAAGATTCAGGCAGATATTGTGAGGACAAGCTGGATTAGCATGCATCCTAATCAAAACTCCTCAAGGGACTGAATCACAATCAGAGACTGTGCTTCTCTCAACGATCAAGTGTATCATAAAAGTCCTCTTTCATGCCATCACAGGTTTTGTTCACAACAAATCACGCCTTTCTTCTTGTAACTGTGATGAGTCTCACGTGACCTAATTGACTCGGAAAGGATCTGAAAGGCATAGATGCCTTACTGAAGTTAAAACATATGAATAGTACATAACTGTTCTTCCTGATTACCTGATTACTCTTGGGAAAGAAACTGAGAAACGGTATTGTAGCTCAAGTGCAGCAGACAGACAGACAGACAGTTTAAAAAATGGGTCTTATACACCGGCTGCCACTATGCATGCACTATGCAATGCAGTCCAATATTGTCCCTCAGGCCTTCCTATCAAATCTGCTGTGTCTTTCATCATTGCAGAAATGTTCAACAGCACTTTGAAGGAAAGATGCAGATGACTCCTCCGTCTGGGGAGTAGTGCGCCTTGCTGTTTGCAGTCTATGTTAACAATGACAGCTCCATTTTACATGATCCGCAGTGCCACCAACTCTCCTAACAACCTTTGGGACAAGGCTTTGACTTTCCTACCTTTCTCTGCCAGATGTTTGGCCCTGCTGCAACAGCTGTTGTCCCCCCAATCTCAAGGGACTTGGGATGGTTGCTGCTGCCAAATAAGATTGGCTCAGAAATTCCTCAGGGACCATTGATCGTCATCAGAAAGGTCTTTAGAAGGGGACTCGCCCCTTCACAGGCCACTGCCAGCAAAATACCCACACAAATCAATGAACATAGTGCATGTCGGTGTATGTGTGAAAACCTTCAGATATGCACATACACATATTAATATTTAAACTGTAAACCACTTATCTGATTGGGTTTCATTTGATTTTGTTTTGGCAGTTGTTCTACATTTGTAGCTTTTTGATCAACTGCCGTCTCCTCCTCTCGTTATACACTATTATACAGCACCGAACCCATGAACTTGTTCCAGCCTTCTTTCCATATGCTACCAGTGACCTGGGTGTGAGATGACACTCATCCAGCTGGTGGGTGGTAGTGAACCACTAACCCGACCAGCCAATCAAAGGGCCTGCAGGCTGGAAAAGGGGAGGAGGACATGTGCTGTGAGCGGATGATGTGATGGAGGAAGTCAGCGAAAGGGGTCATCCTCCCTGACACGATGCCATCTTTACCGAACAGCAGGATGTGACCTTAAACCTCCTGCTGTCCATTCACACTCTCTTTTTCCTCACCCCGCCTCCAAACCCAACACCCCATTTGTCATCCGTCCATCCATCCTCTACTGCCACCCCCACACTACCAAAACTACTCTACAGTCTGTTTTGGAGTGACAGCTCCCAGGAAGAAGGGGAAGGATCTGGGCAATACGAAGGAGGCGGCAGATCCAGACAGTCGGAAGAGGGGAGGAGGACTCGCCCTGCGGGCCGGAGGTCTGCCTGCCAGACACAGTTTGAACGGATCTCTGTGTATGTGTATAGGGGATGAGGCAGAGAGGGATAAGAGGGAAGAAATGAATAAGGAATCACAGAAGAAAAAAATGGAAAGTGGAAAAGATGCTAATATTTTAGCAAATATGTATCCATTTTACAGTGACAGTTGTTCAGATGCATGAATGGCAACATATACATGAAAGGACAAATGACATGACATGTGCAGGGTTAACAAAGTCACGTCAGAGGAGACAATATTTGTATTGCAAATAAGGGACAAAAACACAGCTTCAGATGAAGGCATGGGAAGAGGGAGGGTGAGAAGGAAAGAGAGACGAAGGTGTAGAGGACTAAAGCTTCCTCCTGCAGAGTGGAGACTGGGACAGGAGGAAGCAGGAGGAGCGTCTGCCGTCTCCAACTGTTCCATTCCGACAATCTCTCACTCTTTCCTGATACATGCAGACTCACTCGAGCTGGACTTATACAAAGCAGGAACAGCCAAAAGTGAAATATGAAACATTTAATCTGATGATTTAATGCATTGCTTCAACTAGAGGAAAGGCATCACAGTACACTAACTCTGTGGCATTTAAATCGGTTCTCATAAATTTATGTTCGCACATTTGCATTTTTCAACATTAAGCTCACCTCATTTAAAAAAACAAGCACTTTATAGCTTAAGAAATATGGTCTGGAAGAAAACCTAATTTATGTTTATTTTTGATCCTCATATGATCTATGATTATAGAGACTGAACCGGAACCACATTAAAACCAGTGACAGTTAAGGTGAACAACACTGGGCACCTAGTTGCAGTGTTGCAATGTTCTTCTGAGAAACAAAGATTTTACATTGACATTTACCACCCACCCAAACATCGTTGGCAATGACACAGACTAAAGTAGCATCCAACACCCTGCAAAAACTGCTCAGAACTGGCTTGAGGAAGACAACAAACACCTACAACAAAGTGATTTAGCCTCCAAACTCTGTGAATCCCAAATCATTCAAGCATCTGATGCAGCAGAACAACCCCTGTCCACAGAGGTCCCACCTGCTGAGCTCTTCCTTTTTTGGACCCTTAGGCATAAAACAAACCTCTTTACTGTTTCCTACATCGAATGCTGAGATGTGCCTGCTGAACCCTAGGAAGGCTGAGTTGGTGTTAATTATTTCTGAGGCCCCTAATTCTGATTAACTTCTGAAACTCTTGGTCTTCCTTTCCTGCGGCGGTTTCATCACATAGTTTTATTTTTTTTGCAACTACACTTGAAGAAACTTCAAATGTAGAGCTAAAGTTATTGAATATTTTCAACTGGCTTTTCATTTTACTCAGCTGAGCACCACTATTATGTCTTATTACAGCATCGGGGTGTTTTTGCTCCATGCCAACAATACCTCGGCACACTTCCAGCTGTGTACTTTCGACTAGAGTGTGCAAAGCTGTCGTAAAGGCACACAGTGGCTACTTTGCCAAATTTAAAATATAAAACATACTTTGTCTTTTCCCGAAACATATTTCTACTTAAGCTGTTTCATAGTTCTAGTGTCCTCTGTACTTTTTTACAATGAAGAATATTTGTGTAGGAGAAAGGAAAGACACATAACTGCAGCCAGATTCTGTTTACTATCAACATAATGATACGTGTAAATACACAGATACTGATTCAGCAGTGATCACTAACAATTATGTTTTCTTGCAAAACTGTAATGACCTCAGTATTACCTTGATTGTTATTGTCTAAGCCAAACCGTAAAAAGAACTATGGCTGCAAACACCAGCCTCTGGTGTGAGAATCATTGTGTTCTTACACCCACCATCCAATCCGCCTCCTGTTGACTCAGATGCCTCTCATAAATGTAGCTTTTCATTCATTTATTCTTTATTTTTTCCAACAATTTTCCTTACACCTGGAAAAGCAACTGTTCCTATTGCGAAAGATACAGCTGTATCATGGTACCTGTGTAATTTGTGTTTTCTGTGTCCACCTGTATATTTTTCATAAAGCTGGCTTAGTAAGCTGAACAAATAATGATGCAGAAGGGACGCGCATATTCGTAATCTTGTACATGCCCATCTGTTAATGTCACTGCATGCATTCAGACTTGCATTGTGCTGAAAGTGATATGTAATTGTTGCTTGGTCTGACCTGGGGAGATTTTCCACTGCGAAAAGTAACAAAGGTGCATGTTCAGGTGCAAACCTGACAGGATCAGATGCTGTCACATTAACAAAAGGTGTGCATGTATGAAAAGGGATTTTGTTAGCTTTCAGGAATTTGTAGGGTGAGCTGCCATTTCTTTTTAATTTTATGCAGAGAGACAAGTTGTATTTTTCATGATTTTGGTTGGGGTTATATTTGCTCTGCTTCTTAGGGGAGGCGGGTTACTTTCATGTTGAATCTCAGCCACTCTAGGAAGAGGCATAAGAGTTACAAATGAATGAAATCTCTGTGCGGTTGCATTGATTAATGTCAGTTACACACTATCTAGCTAACATTATTAAACATAAATGATGCACATGTTAGCAAAAACCTGTTTTTTGGTTTGGATGCATGATCCTTTCCAGTCCCTGATCTGGAATCTGATATTATAAAATATGAAAATATAAATCTCTTTTCGTAGGAAGATTATGTTGTCCCAGTATCAAACAGTTCATTTTATTGAATACTATTCTAAAATGCATTTGCTTTGTACTATTGCAAAATGGGGATATAATTTACACAGAACAAAGAAGATAGGGCTTCAGTGTGTTATTCAAATATACATCAAATCCTGTAAAGGTCTATTTCAGGGATGAAAGCTGTGACAAGCCGCAGAATCACTTATGCCACACTGAAGAACACCACGACTTTTCATCCAGGAAAGCATACTCTACTTTGACGGCATGTGTGTGATTGGAGATGAAGATGCTTTCCCAGCCACTGGATGGAGAGAAATCACATCTCTGCGTCAGGACAGACCGTAGAGAGAGCAATGGGTCGCCGTACAATACATTTCTTTGTTTATCTCTGTTTGCTTGCCCTTGTTGGTGTCTCTCTGGCTCTGATGGATGGTAGACTAAAGGTTCAGATGGCTCACATCACCTCCCGCTCGCTCACAGATTCTAGCCATCACAGTCTACAACACCCTGCCCCACCTCTTCCTCCTCCTCCCCCAGTCTGCCATCCTGGCAGTTAAAAAAGTACAGTGCTTACTGCATTCGTTTCATATTGTCTAAATCGAGCTGCAGTCGGTAGCTGAGTCTGACAGCTGAAGTACAAACACCTGACAAAAATGACCGTTTAAAATGGGAAAAAAGAGGAAATTAAAGCATGCCATCTCATAATTTTCATGACACAAGTGCTTTAAAGTATTTGTCTTTTATCAAGGTTGTCTAAACCTTTAGTCCAGATTTATGGTGTTCCTACATACTCTCTTAATCAACTTCATACTGTAAGCTATGACATGACATTTTCTGCCAAAGTTAGACCAGCTTCACTTCTTTCACAGGAAAGATTTAAGCCTTCACTCACTGGTTTGAAGTGGATGGATTACAGGTAGAAGAACAGAGATGTCACGTAATCCCAAAGTCACTGTCAATCAAGTCTGATCAAACTATACCTGCAAGTGTTTTTCTTTTATTAACAAATAGATGAATTCGTTTTAATTTGTAAAGGGTTGGAATATGCAATGTGATCAAAGAAAAATAGGGTCCTCAAAGTGTGACCTGGAGGCCAGTGAAGGCCCCTAGAAACATGTTGTGGCCTGCAAACACAACAAGGGAAAAAAGTGTTCAACCAATTTTTTCATTTATCAACAGTTTATGAGCAGCATGATAACAGGATAAGAGGAGCAATTCTCTTCAATTCCATGTCTTTTGTTCTGGTTAGAACAGCTTATTAAACCTTTCCAACACTGATAAATATTGCTGCTGCTAGAAATCTGCACTGTGTAAATACGCCAACCTCTGATCAGACACATTACAAGCACAGACTAAAACTGCTTGATTCATGCTGCCCTAAATCATACGCCAGCTTGCTAAACTGGTTCTGCATCATCAAAACTTTGAAACCCAGTCTCCTTTTTACCATCCTTCTTTTAGTGCAGCTCCATGAATTTTCATTCATGGATTTTCACCTCATTTGAAATGAGGTGATGAGAGGATCCACATGCAGGACAAAGAGGCAGGCAAAGTAAATGTAAAAAATGAGCTTTTACTGGCCTGTAGCAAAAAAACAAAATAAAATAAAATTCCACAAACAGGTAAACAAACAGGGAATAAGGAAGCAATGTACTAGTATGCCTGTACTACGAAGCAGGATTTCATCTTGTCCAGGTAACTTCAGGGTTAACCCTGGGTTTTCAGGATGACGAAGTTGAATCACTTTTTACCAGCGTAGATCGCCATGGTAACTGCTCCAGAGCAGGTTATGTTCACGGCATAAGTTACCATGGCATTTTTTTAACAACATTTTCTAATAACATCTAATGTCTTTGTGTTTCCCCAGTGAGCAACAGTAATATATATAGATTCTTATATGTACCTTTATTTCGGTTGGCTGCAAACAAGTTTCACAAGGGTTGTAATTACCCCAAGACAGGACACCTTTTTGAACTTGTGGACTTCAAATTAGCATGTAGCTTAGTCCAAGGCTATGTTTTGAGTTTGTTTTTAAGTTTCTTCTCTACTCTGAGATCATTAAACATTACTGAGGTTAAAGCTGAAGGAATAAATGTTTAAAACTGTCTTTTAAACATTTATTTAATGACATTCTTGTTTAAATTATCTTCCAGTCTCTCCTTTGTCTGAATGGGAAAGCTGTGATATTGACAAGTCTGTCAACTTACAGTCAGCATTTTTGCTGGCTTTTCTTGCTAGCTTCAAATACACTGAACTATTAATATGGTGGCTTGTCTCTTATCTTACTGACTAAAACATTTCAAGCTCAAGCTTTTATAAAGCGTTTTTAATGCACACTCCTTTGTTTGTAGTGTTGCTGCTTTGTTGCTTTTAGTCTGTGTGTTTAACTTGTTCATATTTCTGTAATATTATAGTTATTGTATCTTTGAAAAATTAGCTGCAGTATTTTCATTGATGCCTGTGATTGGTTAGATGCTGTTAACACCACCCCTTTAATGGGAACACACAGGGAAAACCCTGGGTTGACTTATCAAGTTGATATCCAATGTTAAGATTATCACAGATAATGAAAAGATACCCAGGGTATGTTGAATTTGTTTCATAGTACAGGGCCCTGGAATCCAGATCCCACATAGGGAGAATAAACAGACATCTTGACAAAGTAGAAGACAGAACTATTATAACAGAAAGGACTGATAACAGGAGGGGAGACAGGCATGAACGGGGCCCAGTTGGATACAATTAATGCAGGGAAAGCAATCACAAAGGAGAGGAGATAAAGACAGAGTGCACAGGAAGTGCAGGAAGATGAAAACACATAAACAACACAGAGAGTAGAATCGGAGGATGCTGGAAGCACAAGAAGGAATAAGAATAAAATCAAAACAGGAACCAGAACTTCACAAACCCTAAACAAGAAGCTGGGACCTTGACACTTGTTAGTTTCAAGGTCAGATATTGTTTTACCCTGACCACGTTTCATACTGGCTTCAAGAAATGTTATCAGGTCATTTTTCTCTCCACCTGGAAGGTTTTTTAGTTCAAGTTTTAGTGTATTTCTTTAAATTACACATTATCGCACTTGTTCATAGTGGATTGTTCTCAGGGCAGTAAGTGGCCTGGCTGGCTCCAGTGGAGGACTAATGCATAAGTTCAATCAGTTTATTTATCTTTATATGTTTCTATGCTTGCACCACTCAATAAGATGCTTAGGTAAGCAGTGGTGAGTGAATGCACTTTAATGGTGGTTAACAAAAAGGAAAAACTCCCTCAGCAGACGCCTGATTCACTGTTTGCAGCTGCATAAAGGCAAAGCAGGATGGGGCTAGAAGTGTGTGCTTAGCTGACTGTCACTTAATGATTAAGGGTAAGAAATACAGTGCAGTGCTGGTAGAGGTGCATGCTGGGAGAGTGGAATGAAGGAGGGTGGTGGTTAAGGCGCTTAAGGTGGTCCATCTCAGATCCAGAAGCCCTGCTCAGGGCAACACTCCTTTACCTTCATGTTTCTGTGCCTTTATTGTGTGTTAAATAAAGAGTCTTAATAAGCTTCTTTATCAAATGTTTTGGTAAGCTGCTGTGAATGACTGGTCTGCTTACATCCCACTCAGTCACAAGAGATTTGCATAAAATAGAAAAAAGGCAGCAGTGTGTAAACACAGCTGAGGGTTGCTGTTATTCTATTTGAGTGGAGATGTGAAGCTGCCCTTTATCCTCACTAAGTCAGGTTGACTCCAGAGCTGCTCTGTTTTCCGCAGATGGCTGCTGTCTTCTGGAGCCAGGCATTGTTTATAACTAGAGATGACACTGACGAGTCAGAGTGGAGAAGTTTGACTGTGTGCTATTTGCTGTGAGCACATTTTTACTGCCCTGCCAAACTGCTGGCAGTTTATCTGCACATGTTTTTTTTTTTCCACAGTTATTTAAATAAGTATTGTTTTGCAACACGTAAGCATAATGTCACATCCAATCTGCCACGGGTGTCACTGAAGATGAAGATGAAGTATGCCATTTTGTGGAGGCTTTTACCCCTGATAGTGCCTGAAAGTGCCACAAGTGAGTGTACTATTATTAGACCAGGTCACCCCAATGGATCTGAGCCCCTCAGCCTGGCAGTGCTTCGCTCTGTGCATTGAACTTCAAAGGACCAAAAGAATAAGGTTAAAAAATTCAGTGGCTGCTTTGGAATCAGTTTGAAATCCCCAGTCAGAACGAGGCCAGTGTGAATATAACAGTGTAGCGGCAGTAGTAACATCTCCTGCTCTGTGTGCAGCAGTTTCAAAACCTGCAGCAGGGGTTGAAAAGCTGCCATCGGCCACCTCTGAGATACGAACCTCACCCTCTACATTTTCTGCTTCTCTTTTTCCGTTTCCAGTGGTGAAAAACTGCAAGACCTTTTCTTTGATTTTTGTTATCCCAGTGCTATCTTTGTGTCTTGATGAAGAGCAAGACTGTTGACTCGCCTCTGGCAAGATGAGGAAGTGAGACTCTTTAGTGGAGGAAAGTTATGATCCTCCACCTCTGCCTCTCCAGGTGTTCTGACGTTTGCATGTCTCATACGATACAAGACAATTAACTAATGTGGAAACTACTACACTCACTTCCTTAGAAAGCAGTTATATAATGTCTCTTTTGTGTCTGGAGGAATATTTAAGTGATGCTGGTGATCAGGATTGTAAAATTTGTTTTAAAGATTACAAATTAGAACAAGTAACCTACGAACTGAGGTGTGGCAGGTGAGAAAAATGGTTATTAACCAGGCAAGGAAAATGTGCAAGTGGGAATATAAAAGTTTTGGGAAACCTAATGTACTGTTAAAAATCATTTTCTTCATTGTTTATCAGTTTGAAATCTGGTGACATGAATAACATTGGTCATCAGTATTCATGTGGATCTGATCTATCAGTTAAACATTTTTCATCAACCACACATACACACGGCAGCTTTCTCCTCGAGCTGGACAACGTGCCATTCACCCTTCAAAGACTAATCAGGAATGGCTCAAGAAACCTGACTACAGCCAAAAATGTTGAGTGACCCTCGACACCCCAGTTCTTAGTTCATCCCCATCTGCTTGATGCACCAGGTGGACCCACAAAGGGCCCACATCATAACCTGCAGGCCCCAAAGTATCCACTACCAACTTAACAGTGTTACAAATTTATATGATAGCCTCAGAGGGTCAGTGTCCATAGCATGACAGGGCTCAACACAATACTGGCAGCTTCAATGTTACATATTGGAGTACCCTTTTAATAATACCTGTGAGAGGTTGGAAGATGTATTATTAATCATTCCTTTTATTTATTAATTATTGATCAATATTCAAATCCTTTTCCTGAAGCTCCCAAGCTTTTTTATGCTTCCATAAAGATTCTGCGAGGTGGAAATTCTTTTATTTGTACACTTTAAATAATGCACCTCTGTTCTACATTTCAGTTAGATCCTCCCAGACCCTCCTAACTCAGCAATCACCCTAATTCCAGTGATTGCTCCAGTAACATGGAAGACATCGTGCAGCTGTTTTCACTGCGCTCAGTAGCACTTTGCAAACTCAGGCTAGTGTAAAATAAAAGAAGTGCCCCCTAGAAGTGTTCTTCTACATCTCCATACAGCTGGGGATCTCTAAAATTGAAGGAGAAGGCACATCCTGGTTTTCTGTCCTACGGTTATGGTTACAAACCAATGGGCTGGCCCTTTATTCCCAACTTGTTTTGAATTCAGAGTTCATCCATGTCCCAGACTGCCTCAACAGCAAGTGGTAGTTTACTGCTTTAGTCTGGGGGCACCTTGACATTGTTTGGGGAACAAAAATGACTCATAAGTGATTAAAAGATTTCTGTGGTTACTAGCAATGCTTTGATGGTTTCTGGATTCAGACTGGCAATTTCTGATTCCCAAGTCAGCTTTTCCTGATCTCTAAGGGCTTTTCAATACAAAAAGCATAACGATCTTTCATGTGACTCCCCTTAGAGATTAAAGCATCCACTGTTTCTCTTTTTGTGCCTGTGATTGATATGACTACAACTGGGCTGAGGGTAGCAGTGGGCTAATGTCAGTCCTTCAGAACACTAAGGTTTTGTGTGCAAACTGAATTGTCCAACAGTTAGAAAAGGCCTTGTTTAGCGTGCCCTGACCTTCACATCCCTCATCTCAACTGTCAGAGCGGGTTCACATAGCACTCAGGCACTCTCACAAACAGCTCAGGCTGCTGGCTTTCAACAAATCCTGAAAATAAAGATGGAAAAATCTAATGGCAATGTCTACAACATTAATAACATCCCGTCCTAGTAGACACAAATAGACAGAACAGGCTGGTTGCAGGCAGTGAATGGGTCGGGAACATCAGAATGCTCTTACCTAAGACGAATTGTTCCAGCTATTCCAAAGGAACATTAGCCTGATATGATGGATATTTTCAGTATGTGTTAGAGGAAGCCAAACTGATCAGAAAAACTCTGCAGTCCCCCTCTGAGGTCACCACACAGGCCTAATTACACTGCTTCTCACAGTCATCTCAGAGGCTGATGTGCAAATACTGCCATCTACTGCTAGACAGAACAGCCTGGTTGCATCTGAAGCTCATCAGTTTATCTCCAGCGGGCCTTTCAGACCCACACAGTTCAGCATCAAGAGTGCACTCAACACTGCAGCAACACAAATCAGTGCTCAATTTTCAAGGACCCGTTTTTAAGCATTTATGAAACATATGAGTGAATTTCTGAATGATGGCTGGGCCTGACAAAAAAAGGTCTAAAAAATACTGTGAACGCAGCAGGACTAAATTATGAATCATACCCTGTAATTAAGTAATGTTTCTGTGCTCAATTCAACTTGCAATGAAACAGCTCTTCAAGTCAGACCCCAATAATTAAAGGTCAATTTGATGCATCTGCACTTTTTCAAAAAGCAGACAACATCCACATGCAAAACATGAACTTTTGCTAAGCTTTATAGGAATACTGCATATCTGAAACAAATATGGTGCTTGCAGTGTGTTACAGCCTCTTAGAGCTATTATATAATCTCTTCTGTTTTGTTGATGCATAAAATCTACTGATGTAGCTCGACTAATATTAAGCTGCTCGCAGTTAATTTTTTTTTTTTTTTTTTTTGCATTTTTTCATCTGGCATAATAAGCGATGAAAAGCTTTGAGCTCAAAATTTGGCATGTCTAACTTTGGAATTTGTGACCTCTGAGTTGAATTGAACACAGCATGAGTCAGCCAGTAGCAGGTCTTTAGTGTGTCATGTCAAACCCTTTTTTAAAAATAGGTGCCATGAATGCAGTAAAAGTGAACATTAGAACAAATTACTGATGTGAGTGGGCACTGGGTTGTATTTAAACTGTTGTGTCATGGCTTTTTCGTGTTGTGTGGGTGTTTTGATCATATCTTTCCAAAACATTTTGTCTTTGTTGGGAAATGTGTGTCCACCTCTGCAAAACGGCCAACTGCAAGTCACTCCCACCAGCTTTTACACTTATTTTTACAACTTAGAATGTGGAATCCTTAAGGGACTTAGAACCTGATGTGATATTGCTCCAGTAGCTTCCTAACAAAGTTAGGATACCCAGCTGAGAGAGAAGCTACTCACAGTTCAATAATATGGGATTGGCACCAAAACCCCAGCCTAATCAAATTACGCTCACTGGCCACTTTCTTAAGTGGAGACATCATGGAGATGACCTGTTAAAGTTCAAACTGAGTATCAAAAATGGGGAAGAAAGGTGATTTAAGTGACTTTGAACATGGCATGGTTGATGGTGCCATAAAGACTGGTCTGAGTATTTCAGGACCTGCTGATCTGTGGGATTTCCCACATAACCATCTCTATAGTTTACAGAGAACGGCAAAAAAAGAAAGAAAAGAAAAAGAAAAGAGAGACAAAATACCTAGGGATAGGCACTTCTCTATGCTCTCATTGCTTTGTTGATGTCAGAGGTCAAAAGAGAATCCCCAAACTGCTTCAAGCTGAAAGGGTTACAATGAAGGCATGCAGAACAGCACTGAACCTTGAAGCAGATGGGCTGCAGCAATAGAAGGCCAAACCTGATTGTCACTCTTTTCACCTAAAGACCTAAAACCAAGGCTACAGTTTGCACAGGCTTTTTAAAAAATGGATAAGAGAAGATTGTAAAAAAAGTTGCTCTTTCTGATCAGTTTAATTTCTGTTGCAACATTCAGATTGTAGAGTTAGAATTTGACATAAACAACAAGAAAGCATGGATCCACCCTGCTTTGTATCAATGGTTCAGGTTGCTGGTGGGGACATAATAGTGTGGGGGGACATTTTCTTGACACACTTTGGGCCCCACAGAACCAATTAAACATAATTTTTTATTGGCCATGCCCATCCTTTCCTGACAACAGTGTGCACATCTTCTGATGGCTATTTGAAGATGACAGTTCCCTGTACTTATAAGGCACCACCTTTTGGGTGTAGTGAAGGAGACACTAATGCAGCAACTGTGTGACGCTATCATGTCAATAAGGATCAAAATCACTGAGGAGTGTTTCCAGAATCTTGTTGAGTCAATGCCATGAAGAATTAAAGCCATTCTGAAGGCAAAACTTTATTTATATGGCGCCAAATCTGTGACAAAGACAGGACAAAAGAACGCTGTGGGACACTGAGGGCCTCAAGTGCCAAAATTAATCAATCAGTGCAGACACGACCAAAAAGACAACTATGTAAATATTAGTTTGAATGGGATTGCAACAATACATCATCCCTAGAACACAAAGACACAGGAACCAAGTACAGACAAATGAGGAATTAAAGGAAAGAGCAGCATAAAGTGTCCTAATAAGGTTTTGGACCTCCATGTGCTACATAAGTAAGTTTTGGCACTGATTCTCCAAGACGATTCTTCCCAAACATATTCCCTCATGTGGTGTTTTCATGATGATGATGATGATGGTGAAGAGTGCTGTCTATAATATCAATCCAAAATTTCTTGATGTTCAGCTGAGTTGAGATCTAGTGACTTTGAAGAACAAAGCATGTGCTTTTATCGTGTTTATATTCATCAGTGGATCTATGACTGAGCGTATGGTTGTCCTGGAAACCACTCGCAGCAGGATAGAAATGCTTCATTATAAGATAAAGGTAATCAGTCTGAACCACTTTGTATTGATTTGCAGCCCCTTTCCCTTTCCTCTCAGGGGATGGGTGAACCAAAACCATGACAGCATAACAGAGCCCCCTCACAGAGTTTAGGTTTTCCCTTTTAATGTCATTTTAACTAGTCATTGTCTATTATCAACATTCAAGATTACATTACAGATATCTGGAGAAATGTTTCGTTTTTGATATATGAAGTAAAATGTCAAGTGGAACTTTGTAGATATCTGAAATGAGATTTGTTCCCATTAATGATGAGTCAGAATGAACATTCTGGATATCAAAAATGAAATTATGGCTATCTGAAATTGAAAGCTGAACACACGTGAATGACAAAGTGTCAGGTTTTGTACAAGGAAGATTTCTTTGTGGCTATCTTGAATGTTTGTCTTGCCCATTTGAAGGAGGAAGGAATTGAATTACAGTCAACTGTGACTACTAAATGTTGAAAATAGCACTTGTACAGTTAAGGGGTTTGGGGCATCTTAAATTTAGGTTTGACCATTAAAACTAAACTCATGCGTAACCTAAAATAAAACTAGATGCAATGCAAAAAATGTCATGATTTGAATATTGTCCTATATCAGTGTTCAATATCAGTATGCTTATATACAGAATAAGTTATGATACGCACTGGGTAAAGTTGATTAAAGTCAAACTTTAAGTGAGTATGTATAATGTATATATGAATATGTATATATAATATATGAAATATTAAAATTATGTTTTAAATGGTTTTACATGTTATAATCAAAGGCTGAATCTTAGCTATAGCACTGCCCAGATTGATGGAAGTTGGTGAGTAGTAAAATTCACAATTGGAAAATAACAATGAGTCTAAATATTTTAATACTGTAGTCTGTATAAAAACAAATGGAAAAAGAATTCATAGACTACTTGGACTACGACGACATTCTCAATGAAAGGAAAGTTTTCACTTGGAAGAGTTGGCTTAGGTTTCTTTTTAAACATTAGGTGGAAACATAAGTGGAGCGCCTGAGAAACCTTCTGCAAGGAAATTCATTTCAGTTTGTGCATCCTGGTAAATTTTGTGGTGCAAACGTTATCATTTATGTAAAGCAGACATGTCCAACTCCAGTCCTCGAGAGCTACTGTCCTGCAGCTTTTAGATGCATCCCTGTTCCGACACACCTGAATCAAACGAACTGCTTGTTACAAGGCCTTTACCAGACTCAATGGCATGCTGAAGAAGTAATCCAGTCATTTGATTCAGCTGTGTTGGAGTAGGGATGCATCTAAAATCTGCAGGACAGTAGCTCTCGAGGACTGGAGTTACACACCCCTGTTGTAAAGGAATATATTAAAGAAAAGCTCCTGTTTTGCTCTCTTTTTCAAATATTTGTTCTCTTGCTGATTAAAAAAAATCTCATTTAATACTCTCACTAATGAGTCAACACACATGCATGCATGATTTAATCTTCTGTCCTCTTTTGTGTCTTTTGTCTAGAGAAGTCACCTCTTTAAATATGCATGGGGCACATGTTCACACTATTGATAAATTAATTTTAATTAATTTATAACCCTCTGGACTTAAATAGCTCAGATGTGTTTCAGCATTACTTCTGCTCTCACGTTCAAAACTTTCTGCACAAGACTGAATCCCACGAGTGTGTTTTGGGATGAATTTTGAAAGAAAAAAAATCCAAACTGTGTTATTGAGAAAGCTCTAAACTAGAAAAGGAGGCAAGCTTGCATTGAAAGGATTTAGCAACCAAGCAAACAACACTTCTAAAGTTGAAAATTTCACCCAATGGTTGGAAGAAATTATTGGTTTGAGACTGTTTGAGATAAATGTCCTTCTTGAACTCCATTTATTTTTTTCCACACACCTGTCTACATTTGCACAGCACTATGTGTGCATGCATGTCTGTGTATTTGTAGCGGGGATAATTACATTTGCTCCAAAAGATTTAGTGGTTGTATGAAATCGTATTTTATATTCAAGTTTAAAAATAATAAACACATTGCTGAAAAAAAGGAATGGGCCCCATGTGAGATTTTCTTGCTTCTTTGACAAACTTTGTGGCAGTGTGAAAATTAAATACTTTCTACCAAGTCTTCTACTGCATTCATGCTTATTTATTAGACAAATGTTTGGGCTCTAAATATTCCCTGCAGCACCCACGAAATCCGTGTCTATCCTCTTCTTCATATTGAATGACGGGGCAATCTTAATTAGGACCGTCTGTAGCTGTGTAGGCTATCAAGCTGTGATAAATGATATGACACATCATCTCTGGAGGCCTACTATTGGCTGATATAGTACTTGAGGGAGGACACTGTGGGTAGATCATAGCCCTCATTTTAATACTTGCATCAGCATTGAAGAATTGCACTTTGTTTTGAAAGTTGCTTTCAGGTGTTACTTTCAAGCTTTTTTTTTTATTGTTTTTTTCCCCTAAGTTTCATTTTTGCCTTGATTTCATAGTATTACTTAGAGGGATGGTTAGAGGGTTGTGATCTGTAGGGCAGGAATCAAACCAAGAAAAGGATATCTTCATCTCATTGGTCTATGTTTAGGTCCGTTCTTAAGAGCATTTCTTTGTGCACAAAATGAGCCAATCCAGGACATCTCACCATGTTCTGCCAGAAAACACGTTCAGATTTGTCTGGGGCATACATGATTTACTTTTATGAGAATGACCAGTACAAGGAAAAAAACATTGTTGGTGATGGCATGATGTGTAGGCACAGATGATGCTAGTGTGCAGCGAGGTGGAACCTTGAAGACAGCCAATATCACACACTTAGCGTCCGTTTCCATGCTTGTAAATTTACATTACTTTTTCAGTAAATTGCCACTTAGCACCTCCATTCCCATGACATACCTGATCAGGTAGTATATCTAGTGAAAATTAACTTAAGTAACATCTACCCTAAACCTTTTGAAACTTGTCCCAGGCAGATACTCCTAACAGACAAAAATATCACAGTCTCAGGACAACATTACAATCAAGTAGATATTACTTTGGTTCAAGTGTGAAAAAACACTTTATTTGTAGAATGAAATATACAGACATGTCACAAGATATTCTGAGATACAAGATGACAGATAAGCAATAAAGGTAACTTTCTGGGGCTCATAAATGTAAGTCAATGTCCCTGTATAACTTTAAGTGTCACAAGTCTAGGATGAAGCGTTCGACCTTCATCATGTACGCTGGTTTGAGGTATTTCTGCAGTTCACTCTTCTTCACCCACAGAAAAGGAGCTTTTTTGGTTTTGGGAGGGGCACCATCTGCCAGGATGGCTTTGAAGAAGAATACTTTTGTCCCGATTGAGTTCTCTGTCCGAATGGCTTTGGGCAGTTTGTACTTGTACACTCCGCAGGGGGCGTTGCCAAGGAAAGTCGCCTTGAAACCAGCTGCTGCAGGTAGGAAAACAGGCTGTGAGTTCATGCAGATGGAAACAAAAGTGCAGATGTTGCTAACCTTTATGCAGCTTTTAACACTTTCTAATGGTGCCGCTTTATGTTGTCGCATTCCTGTGGATCATCAGTGTTTGACTCCTCTAATTAAAGTGTTACATCACCCTCATATTCTGTTTCTCTTCTGTGCTGCGACAACAACCCACTTTTTAATCTAATGTCATGTCGTGTAAATCCCCACGGTTGCTGCTGGCTCAATGTGCAGAGTGAGGCACAACACGGCCATGTTAGATTCTCACCGAGTCCAGCTATATTAAAAATGGATCAACTTCTGCTCCTCTAAGACACCTTAAATAAAACCCTCTACCAAATGTTATTGTCAGGGGAATGGCTTAGGAAGTGATTGATGGAGCTGACACATTAATAGCTTGAGAAATGTTGTGAAATGGTTTAGTACAGTCAGTCTGTGGACTCTTATTTAAATGCTTTAAAGCTTGGATACATGTTGAGAATCAGACAGTTAATATATTTAATGTGAGGGATCATTACTGGGTGACTGGGAATATTTCTGCCATTAGTCATCAGCTTCACCTCTCACCCTTAACTTTGGTCAAATCGTCTGCTTATTATTTCTGAAACAGACTCTAATCTACGGCTGAGATCAGTGGACGTCTTAGCGGAGATGACAGCTCGGGGCCAAGCACTGCTCTATGAGGTGTATGCAAATGAGTTTTCAGAGGGGATTTACAGTAAACCTCTTGTTGTGGATAATGAATTTATGAATGATCACATCAGACTTTAAAGATCCTTAGGATAAAGCTGGATCATTATA